>NC_056747.1:564183735-564483735 GCF_019279795.1 Protopterus annectens
TGCATGGATAAGTAATTATAATACCAAATGTCACAGGCTCAGCACAAGTTAGTTGAATTGGTTACAACAATGGACAAGGGCACTTTGGCTGAACTGCAAACTGAAGACTTGCCAATACTGGCAATGACACTTTTTGAACAGATGACTAAAGAACAAGAAAAAGCCTGCTGTACAATCTGCAAAAACTAGGACGCTCAGTAAAATATACAAGACTAGAAATATTTTGTATGATACGGTACAAACTGCTTCCAATAACCAAACAGAGTTGTTTTGCTAGTAATAAGTCAACTAACACAAGGTGAGAAAGCATTCATCTGCACTTGCAGCTGGGATGTATGCAAAGTTTTTTGACATATGCTTTTGAACATCTGTAGATAAATGGAAAATACAAGGAATACTCTTATTACTGGGGTCATTAGAAGACTGGCAACAGATGTGGAATAAAGCACAAACGGTGTATTATTGCTGCTGGACATGTAAACGGACATGTCAAACATCACTACTGAAAGGAAGCATAACCAATAAGTTGACAAATGACAGTAGTATAAGCCATGAAGAAAGGCAAAAACAGAATACAAGAACATTCTATCTCAAGACAAGATTGCTAGCTGCAATGCAGAGTAAAGGAGAACGGAATGACACTGCAAAGTAATATAGTAATTGACATTAACCATGGAATGTTAAGTCGTCAGACACTTGTTACAGCCCAAGTCACATTAGAAATTTGCATTGAGGCAGTCAAGCTGATTTCATCAGACAACTACCCTTGGAGAAGAAACAACAATACTGCCTGACCATGCTGGACACTTCAGCTTGCTACTGACCATGCCTAGTAAGAGAGTAAATAGACTGTACTTAAAGCACTGGAAAAAGGAAGTTCTACATATAGTATCCCTAGTGAAACATACACTGAATGAGGACCTCATTTCATGGATTTGGAAAAATGTGTCGGGGGAAAACGGAGTAGGATGGGTGTTGATCATAGTCTAAGTCACAGGTCCACATTAATGCACAGACAGCTGAAAGATCACATTCAAAAGAAGAAAAAAAACACTGGAATTCTCTACAGATTGACATATCACAGAGAACAAGGATCTCAACTAGAAAGATGCATCAAAAATCTACTGATTAATAATTCTATACTTTACATCTCAACAGACTGCAAACATAAGTCCAATTGTGACACATGCAGAATGAACAAATCTGTGGCTTTGTGCAAGGATACAGCAATGTGCACCACCTCAAACAATGGTTCAAAACCTCCTATGGTGGAAATGCACAATACCACAACCATCCTTACAATGGCGGGACAAACTACTTTGCTATAGACACAGACTGGTCTTTCAAAACAGAATGGACACAAAAACAATAAGAGATAGTAAACCTCACTAATATGAGAATAACAGCAGAAATTATTAAGAGGGGACAGCCGTTAACAGAACTTTGTTTTGCATCAGCATGTACAAAGATTACTGAACGAAAACACTTAACAGTAGATTGTTGATTAGTCAAGGTCTGGAAACCCTGTGCAACTTGATTTAAAAGACACAGTCTTTGTGTTACTTGGAATTAGCAAGCAATATAAAACACCCCTTTTCTATCTACTCAACAGATTGCCTATGCTACCCTAAAGTTGACCTGGACCATAAAAAGTTGATGGTCTTCAAGATCTGCTTACCACAATAAATCCATAGCCATTTAGGGAAGATGTGTCAAAAGTCACGATTACTCTAATTGGAAAAAAATGTCAGTTTTACAGTGGAGAGCTTTAAACCAAATCTGAATGGAAGAATAAATATATATATATATATATATATATATATATATATATATATATAAATTATCCACTAAATGCAATATTGTGGAAAATAGGTCTTCTTAAAGCAACAAACTGGTTTTGTTGGACTGCCCTAACATGCAGAAGACAACTCATAGAGCCAAATAATTACTGACTGGACAAGGGCACAACTAAACTGATGCAATAATAGTTGTAATTAAAAAAACGAATGGCTGACAGTATGGTTTGTTATTAAGCTTGCATCAGGGACAATACTACTGTTTTCATTCAGAGATCTGAGACACATTGTTATATATTCTAAGGGTTGTAAAAACTTAAGCACTGCCAGACTAGTAAAACAGAATACTGAAAATCTATATGTCGGCTGTTAATATTGCATTATAAATACATTGGTGTAAAAACAAGGGTCTTTGGTCTATTAAGTAAATGCACTTTAGAGACCAGCACGGCAGTAGCAGGCTTGCAAGATGACTGCATATTGAGTAAACAGCTTAATTCTAGCTCTCCCACAGGGAAAACAGAAACTCAGCAGAGAAAGTTAATGGACTTATACTAGACAAATTTACAATTTGATTACTAACATTATACTTCACATACATTGCTATACATCACATAACCTAAGCAACATTACATCAATTTTTCAATTCCTGTCCCCCCATCTATATCTTTTAAAAGGAACATCTTTACTAAACCATCACTTACGACATAAGCAATCATACATTTATATTAGTGAAATATGAACCACACCAATACAATCCTAGTTGCAAGCATTTTACATCACAAACCATACTGATACACTCCCAGTTGCAAACATTATACAACACTTATAATCTATCCAATCATTTTCTGTCAACATTGCATCGCTCATTTAAGTCCTGCTTTCTTTTAAACCTCATTCCTTCCCTGTACGTATTTTCCCCACAGGTCCCCCTTTTCCTATGTAGTTTGCTCTTTCCCTTTTCTAAAGATGTCAATTTCCAGTTGTTTTATCTCTGTTATTCCAATAACCTAGAGGAAAGTATAAGACAATTGTATACAGATCTGATTAAAATAAACTAAACACTGATGGAATATATCAACAGAAGGCTGGAAAAATGGAAGAAGCTTTAAACAGATATTCAGATGAGGTATTAATACTGCAAAAATCAGAGGTAGAAATGAAGAAAAGGCTGGATGACTACGAGACTGCACAAGAAGAGATGTTTCAAAAAGTAACACAATTAGAGGACACAGCACATACAGAAAACCTGAGATTTGCTGCTGCACCAGAGAAGCTGGAAGGAACAGAATGTATTAATTTTATGACAGGACAAATAAGCAACTGGACCGATAGTCCACAGCAGGAGCCATTACTTGAAAGGGCACACTGCATGTATGCTCCAAATCTGACTGAAAAAGCAACCTAGACCTTTAATAGTAAATATGCAATCCTACCAGCAGAAGGAGATGATTCTGATAAAACTGTGGCAGAAGTACTAAAGCGGGAGACAGCAGAGTGTTTGTGCAGAATAATTACTCATTCTACACCAGAGATTAAGAGGAGTACATTTATACCACTACTCAGGAAATGTCGAGAAGCAGACATGAGATTCAAACTGCTGTTGCCAGCAATCTTCAAAATATTCTTTCCTGGAGGAACAAAATAATTTTTTAATGGAGTACATGCTAAGGAGGAAACACAAACAACTGTCCAACAAAAAGTGAGCAGTGAAACAGAAGGAGATTTTGCTTCGTGTTCTTCTGGTAATAAAGACCACAGAGAGCCTGTGCCAGTGAACCCTTTTCCAAAAGTGCTTGAGAGCAAAAGTGCTTGAGAGAAGGAAAAAAGCACAAACGTTGACTAGAAGAATCAAAGCACACTGGAAATGAAGAACAGAAAGGATTTGGGAGAGGGAGATGAACAGGAATAAAAACAATTAACTTGAAGTTGACAAATGTGGGATAACAAAGCAATGATTGTATTTGTGAAACATGACAGAACAAGAAAAATTAGACTTTTTTTGGACTTCAATTGTTAAACTTCTAGGGGGCATCTAAAGCATACGCCTTACTTCATGTCATTAATGTTCAGAAAAATACTTAGAAGAGGAGGGAGAAAGTTAAAGTATATATTTTTTCTTATATGGTACTATTTTTTTTTTGCATGCTATAAAAGTTCTTGTTTATTTTTAAGTGTAATGGGGATACTAATGGTGCTCCCATTTTTTTTCTTATTTCACTCCTTCTCTCTTTCTCCCTGTTCAGTTTTAAGAAATGTAGGCACTGCAATGTTCAAAGAAGTCTGGTTAAAAGAGCACAACAAAAGAAAAATTAGTGTGCCTTTTCCTTACTCTTGCATAGGGGAATGACTGGATTAAGTTCCTCAGCTCAATCTAGTAATAAGTTTTAAGAGAAAGCAAGTAAATAAAAAGAACACAATATTACACGGCTTTTTTCTAGCAAATAAATGCATGCCTATTAACAATTTTGTATCTAGTCCTCATATCTCCAGGAGGCAATCTGATAAAGAGAAATGGCTAGGAAATAATGTTCTTTGAAAAGCGTTTAAGTGTTTACCCAAGTGGAAGAGCTATAAAGATGAGACAAATCCAGACAGCACTTAGAAGCACAGGTTGCACCATGCACCTTAGCATGGATAACCTTTCTTTTATGTTAACTCAAGTCTATGAGTGTGGTTGCCAGTTTGGAACATTTGTTCCTATTAGGAGGGTAAAACTTCAATGTTTTAAGATACATAGTTTGGGGTTTTATTATTTAGTTAATAGGTTTTATGGTATATTGGCATGTGATTTTTTTTGAGAGCTTTTAATAATAAAAAAGTTTTGTAAGATGTGACATAGGCTCAAATGGCTATGACAAGAAACAAATTATCAACTTGCCAAACAGTATACGCTTGTAGCACAAATGCTGGAACTAGGCATTTAACAAAAAAAACTGTTATACATAAAAGGTGGGAATAACCAACACAATAACGCTTTCTGTCATGCCTTTAAATTTCAATGGTCTCACAGATAAATACAAAAAAGAAAGAGTAGTGAATTATATTAGAAATGTGGAGTACAAATAGCTATGCTACAGGAGACAGACTTTGAAATAACATGTGAATTTGATAAAGAAGGGTTTTCAGGATGGTCATTCAGCATAATACCTGGGACAAAGGAAAAGAGCAGCAATTAGAAGAGGGTAAAAAAAGATTGTAGTACATTTGTAGTGTTAACTGACTACTAACAAGGGAAGAGGATTACACTGGCATGTACAAATTCCACCTAAAACTGCTACTATGGAGATTAAGAAAATTCTGAGAGAAATGATCAGCTTTCAGCAAGGAATATTACTTAAAGGTGGGGAATAGAATTGAATTTGCAACAGTTAATGTGTCTGGGGAGGGCAGAAGGGAAAATATAACAAAACAGGGTAGTGTTTTGAAGAAATTTATAAAAACATTTAGCATGGATGGGAATTCAGTACTAGGAGTTCAGAGTTAATTTACATATTCCCCAAGACACACAAACTGGGTTAAGCTAGACAGATTTTACATTTCACAGGAACTTGTGTGTTTAATTGAAGGTCTCAATATGCACCCAATAATTATTTTAGATCATGCACCACCAGTAATAACTAAAACAAAAACACAGGGTAATGAAATAAAGATGAGGCACTGGCACTTTCCCACCTATCTGTTGAAAAGAGGACTTTAATGAATGGGTAGTGGAAATTATTCAGGAGTTATTAGAAAAGATTGAAATTTCTTCTGAAAATATAGCTAGGGAATGGGATAAAATTAAAGTGCATTTAAAAATATGGTGGAAATAAAAGAAAGGGAGATAAGGTTGAGAAATATCAAGAATTATTTAGAGGGATGGAAAACATTCAAGTATTGCAAAATGGGGGGAAATCTCACAGAACACTAACAAGAGCAACTGCTGAATGCAAAGCAGAACATCAGAAATTACCTCGATGATATGCATGAGCTTAGAAAGACTGCTGTTAAGCAACTGTTTTTTTATAGGGATTCTAGAGTGCAAAAACTTTTAGCACAATGACTCAGGCAACAGAAAGTAGAAAGGGTTGTCGCCAAGCTTAGGGAGTTTGTAACAAGAAAGATTTAAGAAGAAATCCTGTAGCAGTATTAGAAATATTTAGGAAATTTCATGAAAGTCTGTATAAAGCAGAGAAATGGAAATGTTTATGGAAGAATTACATACACCACGGTTAGAGGCAGATGAGGTTCAATTATTAACAGCTAGGACAGGAGGAGATGAGATAAAAATGGTGATGTATAACCAGTCTACAGGAAGGTCCCCAGGAGTAGAGGGGATTCCTGTGGAAGTTTGGGAACTAGGAGAGAAAAAAATGATAAATGTCTGGAATGTTTTAACAGTATTTTGAGAAAAGGAGAAGTACCAACATCCTGGAAGAAAGCGGTGCTAGATCTTAATATCTAAAGAGGGTAAAGAGCCATCAGATCCAGCCTCATACAGGCCCATTTCAATACTAAACCATGATTATAAAGTATGTATATCTATAATGGCAAAAGTGATGGCAAAACTGATAGATATGGATCAATGTGGGTTATAGATCAGAGGCAAACATTTGACATTAACAGAACACAGATGATCCATCGGGAAAGCAGAATGCAAGAGAATACCACTGTTGGGTCTTAATACAGAGCAAGTATTTCACACAGTAAGCTGGGACTTGACAAGCAGCACAATGGAAGCATTTGTATTCCCTGATAAAATCATAAGGATGATTATGAGGTTATATGAGGAATCAGATGTGAAAATTAAAGTGGGTGGGTTCCTCTCTGATAATTTCTGCTAGAGTAAAGGAAACAGGCAGGAATGTCCACTTTCCCCTTTGTTATTTGCATTATATTTAGAACCACTAGCAAAGAAAATAACAGACTCAGAAATTCAGGGATATAATTGGCATGGCAGTCGAGAAAAGCTGTCTCTATTTGAAGAGGATATTATTTTATATCATATAAAACCAGAAGAGAACATTACAGTGTTGTGGAACACAGTTTCATATCTTTTTGGGACACAAAATGAATGAAGCTAAAACAAAGGCAACAGCAGTAAATTATGTACCCACATATGAATTTGTTCAGCAATATCCATATTTATCGGGACATGATAAAATAAAATAGGAGTATGGATTAAAAATTATTCCAGTGTGACAGCTAAGAATATGTAGGAAGAGACTAAACAAAAGAAAATACAACTGAGAAATTGAAAGCTCTGTTATATTGATGTGGATAAGACAGAAGCAGTTACAATGTTTTTAGTCCCTTTAGTCCTATATGCAGGTCAGGCATATTTTTATCAACCAGAGGAGAAGCTGAAGACAGCAATTAATAAAGAACCGAAGGATTTTATCTGGGAGGGGAAGATGGCGAAAGTGAAGTGGGATAAACTGAGTCTTCCAACAGAACAAGGTTGATTGGGATTACCAGATTTGAATGGGGTATTTTAGAGCTGCACAGTTAAGGCTCCAATACCTAGTACAGTAAGAAACGTATAATTCAAAGTAGAAAAGGATGACAATGAAACAAGGGGGGAGCTCAAGAAACAAGAAAACAGGGATTTTGGGTGCAGACCTTTAAAGAGAATAATAATCCTAGAAAATTGTAGTCATAAAGAAGCAGAAAGTATTCTAAGAACTAAGCAAACAAGGGAATGGAGAAAGGAGACTCTGCCGATAGGGATGACTGCAATTAAGAATACAGAAAATAGGCAAGGACGACGCTGGAATTTATTGGAGAAAACTGGCAAAGGAACCAAGGTATTGGGAGCAAATAATTAGAGCGGGAAAGGTAATAGAATGGGAAGATGCCAATAACCTATTTGGACTGCAGGTTAGAGATTAACTATACTCTAAAATCAATCCTTGCTAGGGAAGGCAAACAGAAAAGAAAAAAGGGGGGGGTCCTAAATGAAAGAAGAGCAGTGGTAGAGTTTTTAGTAGAATCTAGAACTGAAACTGCTGTTAAAAAAGGATTAGTAGAGCACATAAAATATTGCATGATAACTAGAAGAATTAATCAAATCAAAGGTGGTTAGTAAGAACTGGGAAGGGATTGTATAAGCAATTCAAAAGAAATTATTGGGAAATATATGAATGTCTCCCTAACACGCAACCAAATCTAGAAATTTAGTATTTTTGCTTGGAAATATTTACATAGATATTTTTATACCCATGGTAGACTCCAGAGAATTTTTCCTCACGTAGACAGCAAATGTCAGAGGTGTGATGTGGAAGAAAGAGGTAATTAGGAACATATTTTTTGTTAGTGTAATGAGTTGGCAGACATCAGGATTCCCTGCATACTACTTTAATAGAGACACTAGGTGAGCAAATTGCTGTCACTAGGGAAATGATTTTTCCAAGCCAAGACACAGAATTGGAATTGCCTAGACATGGTAAGGCCTTGAATATAATTATGATGGCTGCCAAAAAAGCAATCATTAGAAAATGGAAACCAAAGTCTAAACAAAGAAGTAAATATAGTAACAGAAATAAAACAACTGGAATTTATATATTCAGAAAAGGGCAGGGGCAAATTACATAGGAAAAACTGTGAATTGTGGGAACAATGCATACAGGGGAGGAATGCAGTTTAAAAGAAGGCAGGATTTGAAAGTGCTATGTAATGTTTGACAATGACCGGGTAGATAAGTGATGTATAATGTTTGGAACTAAAATTGTGACAGTATGGCTTGTGATGTAAAATGCTTGCAACTGGGATTATGCCAATATGTTTTTTTCATTTATATAAAGACGTATGATTACTAACGATCACTTATGACATAGGCAAAGGTTTTTTTTAAACAATAAAGGATGGCACCAGCACAGCACTAAGAATTGTACAAAATGGTGTATGTGTACGGTAGATACGGAATAAAAACAGCTGTAGTGTTGTACACCTAGCATTACATATGTTGGCAAATTATAATCCTGAATTAGGACAGAGTTGTAGACCCCAACCTTGTACAACTAGTTCAGTAGAGATGGTTAATCACTCCCAGTTATATTCCAAAATAAAACACAAACTCTAACATGGAAACTAAACCAAACATGCACAGGTCAGTGATGCTAACCATCTTGTGTGTTCAAGACATGGATGCCAAGAAATTCACATCACGAGTGAAGTTTGAGAGTTGAAATCTTGGCACCCATGTCGAGAACACAATTATAGGTAAGGATCAGACAGCAGATCATAACCGTTTTAGTGCACTGAGCTTTATCTGCTCCATGTACTACAATTTACAGTGAAAAAGAAAAAAAGTTTTTTTTTGCTGGCTTTCAAAGCCATAAAACACTTAGTGAGCATTGTCAGAAAGAAGCAGAACACAGTCCCTTACATTTACACTTACCTTTCATATTGCTCAACTGTCCAGATTTTCACAAAATGTCCAGATTTCTTATTTTTGGTCTGTCCCTCTTAAAATCTTTGGTTTTTGGAGAAACCACCAAGGACTGACGTCACTAAATAATGACATATATTAAAGTTTTAGACTTTGCATAATTTAGAAAATGTAGGTCAACACACTTCCTGTTATTCAAGGTACTGCTTATGTTTATAAGAGGACGTTAGGGATACCTTATCTATAAGAACAGCAGACAGAAGCAAATCTTTTGTTCTGCCACTGTCATTTGCTGGACAGTACTGGCACACTTTCCTGCCTAGCATGGGAACCAATCTTAAATTAAGCAGAGGGGTGCTTAATATTTGTTAAACTTGGATCTTATGCCACCTTAGCACTAAACTGGTTTACCTTTTTTCCAAATATCAGAGAGTAATCACTGCACTCCATTGTGATTATCACCAGCTAGAAGCACAACATTTACAGTTTGTTCAGCGGTTGGGGGGGGGGGGTGAACAGAACAATTAACTAAAGAAAAAGGGAATTTTATGTCTACACTGAATAAAAATGAGATTTGTTATACTGCAATGGCCAATTCGGTCTTGCTTAATTTGATTATTTGCTACCCAAAAAATGCCAAATACTGCATGACCTTTTGCAATAGTACCACTGGAATTAAGTAACTATTTGTGGGTATCATCCATTTATGCACCACTATTGGATACCAAAACATCTACAATATACAGTAAACATTTCAATAGATCACTGTTGCGATAACAAGGCCATTGTATTTATCCCAAAATGGATAATAGATGTCTGGCCAGTATACTAAAGCTTTAAGCACCTTCCTTGTGCACCATAAATCTTAAGCACAAGAGCATGCTGGAATAAAAAGGATGTACAGGCACCGGAATTTAGACCTTTCTTGCTCTAAAGTGGGAGACTGAAGCCCAGAGCTCTACAAAAAGACAAAGTAGCCAAAAGACATGTCAATTAAAAAAAAAAAAAAAAAAAAAAACAGAACAAAGGCAAGATGGCTCTACTCTGGTCACAGGTATATAGAAAAATAAAAAGAGGGTAGAGGGAGGGTGTTAATACTGTGAAAATTATCTATTTGAACATCTGCTGTTACAGCAAGTTTAATTTACACAACTGTACTATGTTAATCATTAGATCACCATTGCAGTAGCATAAAGCCATACGGAGTGATTTGTTTGAACAAATCTTAGAAAGTAAGGGTGGGAGGTTGAAGAACCACAGTCCAGAAGTCCCTGGAGAATAGATCCAGCAAAATATACTGTAGTGCTTAATGAAAGTGTACACAAATGATCAAGTCACTTCATTTAAGAGTTCAAGAGTCAACCCCTTTCCAGAAGATCCAGAAGTAGCCATAACTCTGGTGGAGTGAGCCCTGATCTTCTGAGGAACGATTTTTCAATGATCAGAACAAAATTGAACTGAATAGCCTGAGACCGCTACTGGGAAACAATTTGCTTGGAAACTGGCTGTCCTTTTCTTATAGGTTCATAAGAACCTAACTAGGCTACTGATCTGCGATCATCTTTAGAAAGCTATTCATACATTCTCCATGATGTTTTAGCCCTTATCATTTTAAGTACTAGTAACCAAGAGATGAGCAGAAAAGAAACGGAATTTGGTCTGACATTCTGAAATATTTTGTCTTGTCAAATTAGCACCAGAATTGCATATGGATATCCAATGTATTCAGAATCCCACCCCACCCTCATTTTTAGGGTCAGGGATGAAAACACAGAAATGAATCGACTGATATCTCAGTAAACTCAAACAGCCCGAGGAATGAAATAGGGTTTGGTTCCAAGAGTTATCCTAGCCTTCTAAAAAAAGAACAAATGGGGCTAAGAAGGTATGAGGACTTGCAACTCAGATACTAGTCTAGCCAAAGCCATAGCAATAAGCAAGACCATCTTCAAAGTAAGAAGCTTAATGAGACAGGAAGCTGCAGGTTCAAATGGAGACAGTCAACTTTTCCAATAGAAAATTAAGATCCTAGGTTGGAGCCACCCATTTCCTGCAGGGTCTGGTATGTAAAAACTCCTTTCAAGAACTGTTAGAGTTGGAACAAGGAAGAAAGGGGGAGGGGAGGTCTGACAAAAGTATAAGACAGGCCAGTTTTCAGGAATTCATACAGATAATAGAGAACCAATGGAGCAACTGCCTAGCTTGAATCCTGCTCTCTATCATGGAACCAGCTAGGAAATTTCTTCCACTTGGCTAAATATGATTGCCTAGATCATCTTCTACCCTCCCTTAATACCCACTGCATCACCTCTGAAAGAGGTGCCTAGCCAGGATCTAAAACCCATCTTCTATGCGATCAAATGCAGGGCGAGAATGTTTTGAGTGAATAAAAGATCCAGTGTACTATGTGAATAGGTTTATTCTGTGTAAGTAGTTTTTGGTAAATAATAGGTTTACTCTGTGTAAGTAGTTTTTGGTAAATGCCCCACTCTGGCTGCATAACAATAAACAACCAACATTGTCTGGGCCAAAAGAGGTTACCATAATCATCTCTGGAAAGTCATTTACCTTTAGTATAACTATCAGAGGAAAGGTTGTGGGGGGCATAATGTCCATGAAAAACAGCATTTATTTTCCAGGTCTGTTTGCAAGACATCCGGCAAAACTTCACCATCTATGGTGAATAGAGGCACACAGATCTATCTGTGGGAATTTCCCACAGGTGTATAATCTCCTTGAAAGCCTCAATGTAACAGCCATTCATAAAGGTCTATTCTGGATCTGCTTGGCACATCTATGATTGTGTTCTGTTCTGACAGACTGTAGGATGCCTGTAGGGAGAAGCTGTCCCGAGTTGTCAGCTCCCAGGCAGTTACAGCCTGGCAAGGAGGTAGAACTTTGTTCCCCCTTGTTTATGCACCACATAACAGTGTTGTCTTTTATGACAAACACTGGCCCTGGTGTTCACAACCAGTTCAGTGCTTTGACTGCCTTTGTACGAGCAATAATTTCTTTGAAGTTTAGGTTTGTGCCTGAAACAAGAGACTCTCATGCCCTGAACCTTGATGCCCTGAGAAATAGTTCAGTTCCCCCATGCAAAATCAGGAGGCATCTATTGTGAGTTACTGAGTACAACTGCAGAAGGAAACAGGGAGACCAGAGCTCAGCTGGTCCAGACTGTCCCACCAAATGAGTTCCCTTTTGATTCATTTCAAGACTGGAATTTGAAACCGTGGATGTTGGTGTTGTGTGCAGACAGACTTGAATGACTAAAGGAATTGAGGATAGCTATAACCTAAGAATTATGTAGAAATCTCTTCTTGTGGATTGTGGTCTGTTGAGCAAGACTTGGGAAATGGTGATGGGAGAAAAACTCTCTCTGGAGGAAGGCCTGCTACCATCAAGGAGGTGTCCAAAAGGCATCCTACAAAAATGAACCCGTGAGTGAAGACCAGGGAAGACTTTTTCAGATTTAAACTGAAACCTAAACTATTTCTGAGCCAAAGTGTCTCACGCAAATTCAGATGAAAGGAGGCATTTGTTCAGGAAGGCATAAATGTGAATTCTCTAAAGTCTGCAGAAGGCAAATAATGGAACCAGACATTTTGATTACCCTTGTAGTGGTAAATAAACCAAATGGCAAAGATGAAAATTGAAAGTATTTGAGACACTGTTTTGGGAATAACACCACATGTGATCTTTGTGAATAGGAATGTGGTGATATGCATCCTTGAGGTCTAGACAGACTAAGTACATCTTGTGCAAGAGAAAACAAAAAGGAAACTGCAAAGTTAACATTTTGAACTTTAGGAGGAGGACAAGGAAGGTATTTCAAATAGATCCCAAAACCATCTCTGGGTGCCTTCTTTTTAGGTACAAGAAAAATCCTTGAATAGAAACTTTCCTTGTTAGGAAGGATGAGGAGATTCAAATAACCTTGTGACACATCTTCGTTAGAATCTGGGGAAACAACCAAGTCTGGTTTTAGATGGAAGAGGGATTAGTGACTGTAGAGGAAGGGATAACTACTGCAAATTGTAGACAAGATGAATTAAATTTTCAGTATCCAGGAATATGAAGTTAATCAGGTTCCAGACATGCAAGGAATAAATTGCCTGCAAGCTTGGGAGGACATCTGGGGTGGGGAGGAAGAGTAAAAGGATGAGGGCCAAAGGAAATTATGCATTTTTCTTATACATGACAGACTCTGGGGTCCATTTCCTTTCATTTCTTATTCCCTAGACCACGTTTTCTTGTACTGCTATTCAGTGGATTTTTTTTTCTTTGTTTAAAGGGCTTCAAAAATAGCAGCCAAGGGCTTGAAGGTTAATATCACAGGTACCTTGAGACAGATTAAAGAAAGTTGTTTCACCTCCTGCATCAATTTCCCTCTTTCCTCCAACCTTTTGACCACCTTAGAGGAGGAATTTCCAAAAAGAAAATCCTTTTCCAAGGGAGCATTTAAAATTGGTGGCATCCACAGGACAACTTTGGGTCTAACCCAGGCATTTCTACACATCAGAGATCCTGTGGCTGCAGCTCTTTATACAGCATCTGCTGCATCATACACACATTCTGTTGAATATTTTGTAACCTGGGAAGCAGAATACACAAAGTTTGACAGGTCATTTTTACTACTGGAAGCAGGAAGAATAGCTATATATTGCTGGATATCAGGAAAACAAAAGAAAGTAGGTAACTTCCCAAACGAGTCAGGCAGTTGATTGCCCTGAAAGGTAAAGTGATAGAAGCATTAAATCACCTTCTCATACCTGTCAAAAGTCCTGCTCTCTCCCTCATTGTGGGCATGATTAGAAGCAGCCAAGGGCTTGCCTCCACTATCCTGTCAATAAAAATCACAGCTAGGTCAGCAATTGGATTTCCAAAATGGAAGAGTATAGGATTCTGGCACCTTATGAAGCTGGTCTGGTTTTCTAGGTTCAAGGGGATGAGAGCCAGGAAAAGCAGAAGCTGCACTGAATGTACTCTTCAAAGCTCCCAGCACTGGAGGGATGGCCAAGTGCTTGCAGAAAATCTAAACTCAAGAAGTCACAACAATTTCTTTATGCCTCTGAAATGTCCCTTCCCTCCCATATGAATAATTATTTTATTTTACTAATGGTATCAGAAAAAGAAATGTCTTTATTCCGGGAATCTGAGGATAAATCTAACTCAGATTCACAGGGAATAAAGGAAAACAATGTTGAGTAACATAATCAAGACCTTCATTTTCAGAGTCTGATCGTATCTCCTCCTCAAGAGGAAGAGAGAAATCTCTTCCCACTTCCTAGGATGGAAGACTGAAAAGACTGTAAAGCCATGAAAAGACCATGGGCAAAGATGTACAAGTTTTACTGGGAACCCCTTCAAACTGGAAGGAGATGAACGGGAAACATGGTTAGGCTTGTGGTTCTTTTTCTTTATGTTCTCTAGTCTGCTAGATGTGGAAGAATCAGACCTCCATCAACAATCCAGCTACTTCCTCCTGTACCAGGGCATGACGTACACTTTCCTCCTCTTCAGACAGAGCAAAATGCGGTTCTCTCCTCTTGACTGAGGGCACCTGAGAGTCAGTCTGATTGAACGTGTGGATTTCCTGGCCTTAGCAACTTCCCATGGAGCCCTGGATCTGAATGAAGGAGTTGGTACAGAAGCTTTTTTTTTTTTTTTTTTTTTTTAATTAAAAGACTAAAGGGAGATATCTATGGCAAAGTATTCAGAAGTCATAGTCATAGCCACATGAGCAAAGACATTGTCTGAAAATGTTTTAAGCTGTTAAGCATACTAAAAATGGTTTGGGGAGTGAAAAATAAACAGATTTCACAGGACCAGACATCTCACTTCTACATAAACAGAAAACACTGCCCATGTGCGCATCTTTATAAAGTATATGCCTACCACATGTGCATTTCCCTTTCCTAATGGACAAGCTACTTTTTAGAGAAAGTGTTAAGGAAAGTCCCAAATGGAGTGCTTACCTGCCCACAAAACTTTAGCAGCAAACTGACTATTGACACTGAAGATGCTCAGAGACATCTAACAAAGTGTACTAATATCAGAAAGTTCTGACTTTTTTTGCACCCATACATCCTCAAGCTCAAAAGCTTTATTATACTGGCTAGACATCTGATAGCCTTAGCAGGATCCATCCCATATAGCTTTATGCTACTGCAACAATTTAGAGACATTGATTTGGAGAAGACTAAGATGATGGAACCACCAGATTCTGGTATGCTTGGCAGGATTGATGAACGTAACATGGGGAATTAACAAATTTGCATGTTGTACTGATGATTTCTGGAAAGAAAAACGTATTTTATAAAAAATACCCCAGGCCTGTTATATATCCAGACAAATGTGAGATTTCATAAAATACTGCTATGAGATGCACTTTAATTTGTGTGGGTAAAGGGATAATAAATTATCCTGCATGGCATCTTGGAAAGCATAAATAAGCTGTGCATTTTGGATAGACACCCAATTGCTTGAATGCAGAAGAATAATTTGTGGTTTAGTTAAAAAAAAAAAAAAATTAGTTTGAGAAGAAAATGGGGAAGATAAAGGAGGAAGTGACAACACTGTACCACTAAATGAAGGAAATTCTTCCATTAATAATATAAAAGATGTTATTGATAATGGTGTGCATGGAAATGTTGAAGCAGGTGCTAAAATCACAATACAAAATGTTGCAATTAATGAGGCTGGACATGTAGTACTACTATAAATCTAAGTATTACATTCCAATTCAGAATGCTCTTCTGAGGGAGAAAAGACTAACAGGAAACTCAGAACTTCACATAAAAGGAAATTAAAGGAAAACAATGAAATAAAATGAAACAGAAATGGAATATTTTATCCGTTAACGTTAATAGTATTAAAACTCTGATCAGATGATATTCCATGTTACAATGGAAAAAACAAATCGTACATCTTTTTTGTAAGACGTAATATATATTGCTGTTTTTGAGAAAGAAATTCTGAACTACCGTGGGACAATTTACTGGTCTTTTGAAAAAGAAGAATGTTTTTTTTTGGGGGGGGGGGTTTACAACTTATTAAAGAATCCGCGGTGGTGGTGCTGCGGTAGCGTTGTCGCCTCACAGTAAGACGCTGTCCAGTTCGATTCTCAGCTAGAGCGTCTTCTGCATGGAGACATGCGTGAATGGGCGTACCTTCGTTGAAGGTTGTGTGTCAGGACTGGCAACTCGGCACATAAAAATCAACTGTCAATCATTAGCGGACCGGAGTTCTGCTGTGGCGACCCCTAACCGGGAAAGGCCGAAAGACACAACAACTACTTCGAAAAATTAGGTTTGAAGTTTCAGGATATTACTATAACTCTTCCTGGTACAGAATTTATTATAGTGGACTACTCTTCTTCTTTTGCCTTTTCCCAGGTAGGGGTCGTCACAGCAGATCACCTGTCCGCTTATGATTGGCAGTGGAGTTTTATGGTGTCGAGTTGCCAGCTCGGCACCCAAACTTCCACAGAAAAAATGGGGACTTGTACCTATGACGACGAATATATTTTTATAACTATTGATGCTAGGGATTTGCTTTCAGTAATACCTCAGGAGGTGGGGTTAAGGTGGTTTGAAGAAATATTAGGGGATATGGATTCTCTTACAGGAGATGAATACAGGTTGATTTTAGAAAACATGGAGCTTGTTTTAAAATATAATTATTTATACTTTCAAGGTGAATATTATCATCAGAGAGAAGGTGTTGCAATGGGGTCGGCGTGCGCCCCGATATATGCTAATATCATCATGTTATACTGGGAACCGAATTTTTGTATTTACTTCCCCATACAACAACTACATCAAGAAATATTTTAGATTTTTGGACAATATATTTGTTGTATGGGATGGACCTATAGACAAGATATAAGTATTTATGGACTTTATAAATCAAACTACTACATTTCTGGAATTCACATACCAGATAGAAAAAGATAGTATCCATTTTTTAGATGTTCAATTGGACAAGGATTATAACAATAAGTGTTATAAATATAGAAGTTATGTTCTTACCATAACGTTCCATGTTAGTTGTCTTCTTCTCGCCTTCTTCTTGCTGGATGGGTTCGGAGCCGACCTCGGCTCCGACTCGGCCACTCTAAAAGCTCGAGAGTTGGTTCCACCGGCTCGAGGCTCCCCTTATATCCCACAATGCTAGGCGAGAGTTACCTCAGATCTCGTTTGTAAGCTAACCCCAGCTTATAACAGTAACAGAATAACTCTAACAGAGTCCACCTCTAACAGGAAGAAAGAAGGGTGACCTACATCCTGATCCAGGAAATATGCACAACAGCATATGCCTAAGAAAGAGGTGGTAGAAAGAGAGGTCACAATCACAACTCCTCTAGGTCTGTCCAGGCCAGGGGGAAGGAGGGTGGGACGCAAGAAGGCGGCAAGAAGAAGACAACTAACATGGAACGTTATGGTAAGAACATAACTTCTATATGTTAAGTTGTCTATCTCGCCTTCATTCTTGCTGGATGGGATCGCGTCCCTAGCACTTTGTCCCGGGTGGCCTAACGGAACAGACTCCTGAGAACAGTGGAACCAAAGTTAGCTCTATGCCTAGAAGCTAAGTCCAACTTATAATGAGAAATGAAAGTGTGAGGAGTAGCCCAAGTAGCCGCTGCACAAATGGTGTCAATAGGCAGTCTGTCTTGGAAGGCTAAAGAAGTAGCCAAAGCTCTGGTGGAATGGGCCTTAGGTTTATTAGGCAGTTTTTGGTGTCTAATTTCATATACAAGGGAAATCAAAGATGTTAGCCATCTGGATAATACCACCTTTGAAACTGAAAGTCCCTTTCTGCTTTCCGCTTAGGAGACAAACAGCTGATCAGATTTTCTGAATTGTTTTGTTCTATCCAAGTAGTACCTCAATTGACGATGAACATCCAGGCAGTGTAATTTTTGTTCAGACCTATTGGAATATTCTGGAAAAAAGACAGGGAGGTCAATGCTTTGATTTAGATTTGACGTCGAGACCACCTTAGGCAAAAAGGACGGGTTAGTTCATAAGGATACTCTGTCCTTATGAAACAATAGATAAGGAGGTCGACAGCTGAGTGCTTGAAGCTCTGAAACTCTTCTAGCTGAAGTAATAGCCACCAGAAAGAGAGTCTTCCATGATAGCAGTTTTAAAGAACAGGATGCTGCAGGTTCGAAAGGGGGTAGAATCAAAGAAGTAAGAACTAAATTTAGGTCCCAAGGAGAAGGAGGATTTCTTATAGGAGGTCTGAGCAGAAAAACTCCTTTCAAAAATGCTTTGCAAAGCTTGTGAGACATTAAGGCAGATTCAGAAATACCCACATGAAAGTTAGAAATAGCTGCCAATTGAACTTTAAGAGTAGAGGGAGATGAACCTGCATGGAAGAGTTCAGCTAGAAAATCAAGGACTATTTGGATGGAAGCAGTGAAAGGATCTATGTCCCTTCCTTGAGCCCAATATGTGAAGCGTTTCCACTTACTCAAATAAATCTTCCGAGTGGAAGATTTATGGGAAGCTATCAATATATCTCGAACAGAGTGAGATAATTGAGGAAGCCTGGCTAAGGTTGGAACTGGAGGAACCAAGCAGTGAGGTTCAGAGAGGGAGGGAGCGATGTAACTGACCCGACTGATGGATCAAAAGATCTGGAACTAGGTCCAGATGCCACGGTCGCTCCAATAGACATTGATGTAGAAAGGGGAACCACACCTGTCGAGGCCAGTAAGGGGCAATGAGGATCAATGAGGCCTTCTGAGCGATAGCTTTCTGTATCACTTGAGAGATTAGTGGGAAGGGAGGAAATGCATACAGAAGTCCCCGGGGCCAAACTTGGACTAGAGCGTCTCTGCTGGGTTGGCCTGGTAAAGGGAAGAGAGTGAAATATTCTCTGCACTTGCTGTTTTGGGGAGTAGCAAAAAGATCGCAGCAAGGCTGACCCCACTTGAGAAAAATTTCTCTCACAACAGAGTCTTTCAGAGACCACTCGTGAGGCATGAGGATAGCTCTGCTCAACTTGTCCGCAATTTGATTGGACTTCCCGGGGATGTGCGTTGCTATCAGAAACCGCTGAGAAGAAATCGCCCATTGCCACACTCTGAGTGCTTCTCGACACAGGGGGTATGATCTGGTTCCGCCTTGTTTGTTGATGTACCACACTACAGACATATTGTCTGTCTGGATTGCAATCGTTCCCAAGGGAAGAGAGTCTTGAAGGGCTTGCAACGCTAAAAGCACTGCTCTCATCTCCAGAACATTTATGTGCAAGTGGCATTCGTCTGGTTGCCATGTGCCCTGGACCGTCCTGCCCTGATAATGCCCCCCCCACCCGATCAGGGAGGCATCCGTTGTCAGAGTAGCAACCGGAGGGGGTGGAACAAAGGGTCTTCCCAGCAAGAGCTGAGGGGAAGATATCCACCACATGAGATGATTTTTGCACGCTTGCGTGATCATAATGGTGTGAGACATTGGAAGTTGCTGGTATGACCATTGAGTAAAGAGCATCCATTGAAGGATCCGCATGTGGAATCTGGCTAATGGAAGCAGAGGTATGGCCGCAGCCATAATTCCCAACACTTTCAGAACTAACCTGGCTTTGATTCTGTTGTTGTTGAAAAGGAGTGAGACCAGTCTGTGTATGTCTGTTATTCTCTGATCTGTTAGCCTCGCAGACATGTCTACTGTGTCTAGATTTGCGCCTATGTAGGTAATAGTACGACAAGGCGACAAAACAGACTTTTCGCAATTTATTGAAATGCCTAACTTTTGACAAATGCGAAAAGTGTAATCCCTGGCCATCAGAAGGAGATGCTTGGTGGGAGCTGTGAGGAGCCAGTCGTCCAAATATGGAAACACCTGGAATCCTTGTCGTCTCAGGTGAGAAGCTACCACTGCCATGCATTTGGTAAACACCGGGGCAGTGGTGAGACCAAAGGGCAGGGCCCTGAACTGAAAATGACTGGTTCCCAGCCTGAAGCGGAGGAATCTTCTGGAGCGTCTGTTCATTTTTATGTGATAGTACGCATCCTGAAGGTCTATAGAGCACATCCAGTTTCCTTTGCCCAAAAGGGGAAGGATGGATAGCAGCGTGACCATCCGAAATCTTGTTTTCTTGACTGATCTGTTCAAGATACTGAGATCCAAAATTGGTCTCCAGTCCCCTGTTTTCTTTGGAACTAAAAGAACCTTGAGTAAATTCCGGATCCTTGCTGGTCTGCTGGAACTGGCTGAATTGCTCTTTTTGCAAGCAGTTTTGAAATCTCCAAAACCGCTAGATCCCTTTGAGCGGGTGGAACATCTGGAAGGGATTTTTTTGATTGGTTTGGAATGCGAAGAAAGGGGATAGAATAGCCTTCGGAAATGATGGACTGTACCCATTTGTCTTGAGTCAGGGATAGCCAGGCTTCTGGGTACAGTGACAATCTTCCCCCGACTGCCTCCGAAGGTGGGCAGTCGGGCAACACCTCAGGGATGCTGAAAGGGCTTGTCAGAGAAAGCTTCCCGATTGCCCTGGTTTTGCGGACCCCCCCTGCCCCTAGGGCGACGTCTACCATTGTTATTCCCGCCTCTGCCTCTGGCGGGGAAACGACTCTGTGCGTCAGGCGAAGTCCCTTGAGATTGTTTACGGAACCACATCTTTCCACCTTTCTGGCCTTTGGGGTAAGGCCTAGAAGGAGTAGAAAAACGGACTCCGACGGCAGAAAGGGTCTTGCCATCAGTTTCGCACCTAGTCAGGGTTTCTTTCACTTGAGGACCAAAAAGAGATGATCCATCAAACGGGGAGTTAGTGAAAGACGTCTTGAAGGGTCCATAAATTGCATAGCCGCATCCAGGCATGCCTACGTAAGGCCACACCTGTCCCTGCGGCCCTACTCGCTCCATCAGCCGCATAAGAAAGGAGGCGCATGGAGGAGTTGGTTATGGAGTTAAGGGTAGCCAGCTGCGTGTTCATCTTATCTTGAAAACCTGCAGCTGTAGGGTCCTTCAACATTTCACTCGCTTCCTTGATCAAGTCCCTTTGAAGACGAGTAAAATGGCATAGGTAGTTCAGCGAACGCATGGTAAATGTCGCTGACGAGAACATCCGCTTCCCGTACCTGTCCATGGACCTAGATTCCTTGTTAGGTGGATGGACAGGTACTGAAGGATCAGCTAGCTCCTTCTTAGTGGCAGCAGCTACCACCATAGCATCCACAGAGACTCCTTTCGTCAAGAACTGTTTGTCTGCTGGTGCCGTTATAAACTTGGAGGGTCTCCTGGGAGTGGGGTCCACTGAATCAGGAGCCGTCCATGCCTTCTTAGCAACCACCTGCATGAGGGGGTCAAAGGGGAGACACCCAGGAGGTGGAAGGGCGAGAGCCAAACGCCTCAAGATACACAGATTCATCCTCCGAAGGGTTGAGGACTGGCCAATTTCCCCTCTGCTTCAGGATCTCTAGAATGTCTGCAAATGAGACATCTTCAGAAGGGGAACGGGGGGAACCCTCAGAATCATCTAAATCTGTGTCAGACGTGATGGACTCAGGTGAGTCAATGTGTTTCCTCTTACACTTCCTCTTCCGAGGGGGCTCTTCTGCCAAATCAGGAGAGGCCTCGGAAGAGGATGAAATCCCCACAGGGGGTTCCTGAGGAGCTGGCTCTCTGCGGTCCGGGATGAGGGAGTGAGTCGACTTGACCTGAGGCACCGTAGAGGGAGGGGCGGACGGAGCCGACTGTGGAGCAGAGCCAGGCTCTAACACACTCCGCATGACCTCGAAAGCACCCCTGTCAGGCAAAGCCAGAGGTCCCCGCTCCAAGAAGCTAAGAACCCCCCTCGGCACCGACAGTGATGGCTCCGAGGCCGATGTCGGAGCCGAACTCACCAGCGCCGAAGCTCCGAGAGGAAGAGCGGGGTCGGACAAGGGTCCGATGCCACTCACCCCCTCGGAGCCGACGAGGGAAGTCCGGCGCCGAGATTCTTCCAAGGAAGAAATCAGAGCCGACGACGGAGCTGAAGACAATTGTATCGGCTCCGACGCTACCACAGTCTCGGTTCCGACGCGACCCGGCTCCGAGCTCAAGAGAGTCGAAGGAGGAATATATTGATGGACCGGGGCAGGCATCGACTGATGAGTCGGGCTCTGAAGCATCTGGGCCAGTGCCTCGGACTTAAGAAGTCGACTCACTACCCTCTGAAGGTCATGATCCGACAGCCTCGATGACCTAGAGGAGTGAGATCTTTGGCTCCGTTCAGACAGCAGGGGAGATCCTGGAGCCGAGTGAACGGAGCCAAGGGATGGTGACCTGGACCTCTTTCTAGTTGTCGGCTCCGAAGGTCTGGTCGGAGCCGACCCGGGAATTTCTAATACCTCGGCTCCAGCCGGAGCCGAGGGAACCACAGAAACTGTGGACTGAGACTCATCGGCTCCAGCCGGAGCCGATGTGGGCAGAGGCTTAGAAACCTTAGGTCTCGGCTCAGTTGTCGGAGCCGAAGACCTAGATGCCTTAGAGGGCTTCCCTGTAGATACAGAAAGGGAATCCTCTGGCTTGAGTAAGCCCCTTAAAATTAATTTATTTTTTCTTTCCTGCAGGACCCTGGGGCTGAAGCCATGGCACACAGCACAGGAGTCCTGCAGGTGCAAAGGTCCCAGACAGTAGACACAAGAAGTGTGAGTGTCTGTCAGAGACATTTTCTGACAGCACGCATCACACTTCTTGAATCCGGAGACCTTTGCTTCTTTAGACATCTCAAAAGGTGTAATCACACACACAGTCACAAACACACTAATTACACCCTGTCTAGTTTAAATTATAATAAACCACTAACTAGGTTTTAAAAATAAGAAAAATAACACACACACTCCACTAGGGAAGGAAAAGAGGCCTGTAGGCCCAAGGGAAGAACTTAAAGTTCTTGAGGGAAAAAAACAGGAATTTTTTAGAAAGGGGATAAGAATTCCTCTAAACTAAGGGAAATAAGTAAAAATATTAAAATTAAAGGGGTTTAAATAGACTAATTTCACAAGAAAAGTCACTTACCAAGAACCGGTAGAAAACCAACACCTCGATAGCTGTAGCGGCAAACGAGATCTGAGGTAACTCTCGCCTAGCATTGTGGGATATAAGGGGAGCCTCGAGCTGGTGGAACCAACTCTCGAGCTTTTAGAGTGGCCGAGTCGGAGCCGAGGTCGGCTCCGAACCCATCCAGCAAGAATGAAGGCGAGATAGACAACTTAACATCTAATATTTTTAGAAAAGAGCATTTTTCTAATGCATACCTCCATTACGATGGTGACCACCCATATTTTTTGAAAAGGAATATTGTCAAGGGGCAAATGATTAGAATGGCCAGGATGATTTTGGATGATAGTGATTTTATCAAAGAAATCTGTCATGTAGAAAAAATGTTTCAGGAAAGAGGATACCCAGTAGAAACAATTGGGAATATCAAGGAATATATACTAAAAGGAAGAGGGGAAAATATTTATGCTCCCCTTTTGACTACGAATAGTAGAGGCCCTTCTAATATATTAGGTGAATCTAATATTATTTTTAAAACAAATAATTATTTAAACAAGTCAGGGAACATTAAAAATATTAAAAATATGAATAAGAACATGAATAAACTGGATGGTTCACCTTATCTTACGTTGACTTTTCATAAAGGTATGGGGTGGTTAAGGAAATGTATAGATGAAAAATGGGGGATGTTTAGGGAAATGTATGGTACAACAAATCTTTCAGGAGAACATAAAACACAGTTATAGGAGGAACAGAAATGTTAAGAATATCCTTGAACAATAGAAAACATACAATAGTCAAGGCACAAGTAGAAAACGTGGAACATTAAAATGGGGAAGATGTGCCCAGTGCCCTTTTGTTGCAGAACAAAAGGAAATAATGTTGCCCAGTTTAGGGATTACCTTGGAAGCCAAGGGTTATAGTAGTTATACCCAGGGAGTTGTTTATTTGGCTTTTTGTAAAGTATGTTGGAAATATTATATTGGAAAAACGGAGAGACACTTGAGGTCAAGAATATACGAACATATTAGAGACATTAATAAACAAAATGAAAATAATGCTTTATATAGACATGTTGAACTGCAAAGAAGCAAATTTTAAATTCTGGGTGTTAGAAAAAGTTAAACACCCGGATAGAGGAGGAGATTGGGAAACAAAACTTGAATACAAGGAAATGATGTGGCAACTGCTGTTGGACGCATGTGGAGGGAAAGGATGACCATATTTCTATTGCTCCAGTTTTAAAAATTTTTGCTGCTGACCCCAAGAAAACTATTAAAGGATAAAATAGTGATATCTAAGTTTTTCTAGTGTATATAAATACACGTAACAATATATGTATAATGTATAAAGTGAATTCATATTATCATATTTTTTATTAATGAACTATTAATCTATATTTTATGACTTATATTTATTTTCTTAAATATGCCACCAGTATTTAATTGTTGGGATACAAAAACATACAAGTATGCAAATAAAATATTATACATATTTTTAAAAACAATATATTACTATTTATTACTATTTATATGTTTTTAAACTATACTTTGGAATACCACTATGACTACTCTGTTGTTATCTTATAAAATTGGTGTATACACATTTTTTAGAATGGTTTTTAGAATGGTTAATTAATCAATTATTGTTTTATGCCAGCCCACTATTGGTTTAGTATTTAAGAGATGTATTTGTCAAACTTTAATTGTCTCTGAAGAAGTCTCCGAAGGGAAACGAAAGCGCTAAGTCTATTGTAACTGTTGTTCGTGCGGTCATGTTACTTGTTAATAAATCGATTTTAGTACACTGGATTTACTCCGGCAAATCATTACTTGTTTGTGTGGGAGGACTACCTTCATTGCTCTCGGAGCAGGCTGCTGGGACTTTGGTTTGTGAACTTTCTGCTTTCGCTGGTGCATTTGTATTAATATTACTAGAAAAAGTCATGGGTACTCTGATATTCCTATCAGTATTCATAGCTGGTGTTACATTCTCACCCACTACTGGTTCAGATAAATAAGGTCTACCCTACATTTCTCTCTCTCTTAAAAAGTAGAGAAATGCAACATACTTTTTTTTTTCTTTTTTTGAGTAACGTCTGTCTAGAAAAATCCCTACTGAGGTCACCAAGTGCTTCCATCAGGGAATGTTCTTCATTATGTAGCCTGATAATATGCACAATCTGCCCCACATGCCTAGGATGCATACTATTTGTACGAAATAGTGCGTTCTTCTTCTTCTTGCTTTCTATATAAACTTGTTCTCAAAGAACCCTTTCCTGTTTTTCTTTACCGTCAAATCTAGGAAATCAATCGGTTCTCTAGAAAATGTAGCCATAAACTTAAGGAAGGATATAGTATTATCAAGATATTCAATAAATCCCATCAGAAATTCTTCTGAACCACTCCATAAAAGAAATAGTACATAATCTGTGTATCTATTATTTCGCACAACACATTTCCTCCCACTGCAGCAATGCCAGATTGGCATAGCCATTGGCACAGGCTGTGCCCATAGCCACACCAGTCTTCTGTAAAAAGTAATTAAATACAAAGACATTATTCTCTAGAACAATTTCTAGTAAAACACATATTAGCTCAATCTTATCAAAAGCTAAACACTTCACTAAATACACTATTTTCTACTCCTCATGTATCAGGAAAGTCATGTGAAAACGTTTGTGTATCCTTCAATACAATACTATTACCCTCAAAAACAGGGCATAAAGTTTTATCTATATAAACTGAAAGGGGTTCAGTTGCCCTGCCTTTATCCAACACTACTGGTCTCATAGGTGGGCAGTCTATATTGTTATGCACTTTCAGTAGTCCGTAGAGAATCGGGACAACATGGTGCAATACATTAAATATTTATACAATTCTTCAGTAATCATGTTAGTGATGAGAAGGTCAAACACTAAGAAAGAAATCATTTCCATTACCCCTGTAACAGTCCTATCAGGAAGTTGTACATAGGTAGCATCATTATCTAACATTTGTCTCATCTGCATATAATAAAAATCTCTTCGTCCATGACTGCTATGCCCCCTCCTTTATCCGAATGTAGTATATTACAGTTACTGGATGGAATGTTCAGCATTCTATATAGGTAAAACTAATAAGAAGTTATGTACCTACCATAACGTTCCATGTTAGTTGTCTTCTCTCGCCTTCTTTCTTGCTTGATGGGTTCGGAGCCGATCCCTCGGCTCCGACTCGGCACTTGCTAAGCTCGAGAGTCACTTTTACCAGCTCGAGGCAGCCCCATATCCCATGATGCAAGGTGGTAAGTACCCAGATCTCGTTTGATGACAAAGGGCAATAGCACCAAGCATAAAATACTTCCAAAAGGAAGAAAGAAAACTTACAGATGGAAGAAGGACCAGGTCTGAATGGTCTTCAGCATAACAGTTTCTTATAACAAGGTCTGTCCAGGCCAGGGGGAAGGAGGGAGGGTCAAGAAAGAAGGCGAGAAGACAACTAACATGGAACGTTATGGTAGGTACATAACTTCTTAATGTTAAGTTGTCAATCTCGCCTTCATTCTTGCTTGATGGGACCGCCTCCCTAGCACCTCTATCCTGGGTGGCTCAATGGAACAAACTCTTGAGGACTGTAGAGCCAAAACTGGCTCTGTCCCTGGAGATCAAGTCCAATTTGTAATGGGAAACAAAAGTGTGAGGAGTGGCCCAAGTGGCCGCTGCACAAATAGTGTCTAAAGGAAGTCTAGCTTGAAAAGCTGTAGAAGTAGCTAAGCTCCTAGTTGAATGTGCTTTAGGTTTTGAGCACAGCTGTTTACCCCTGAGCAGATAAATTTCAGAGATGACCGAAGAAAGCCATCTGGACAAGGTCACTTTAGAAACAGGAAGGCCTTTTTTATTATCCGCATAGGAAACAAAAAGTTGATCAGATTTTCTAAATTTTTTTGTTCTGTCCAAATAATATCTAAGTTGACGGTGGACATCAAGATAATGTAGCTTTTGCTCAGCTCTATCTGAATAGTTTGGGAAAAATACAGGGAGATCAATGGATTGATTCAAATTGTTCTTTGAAGCGACCTTAGGCAAAAAGGTTGGGTTAGTTCTCAAAGATACTCTGTCTTTGTGAAAAACCAAATAGGGGTCGAACCGAAGAGCATGAAGTTCAGACACCCTCCTGGCCGATGTAATAGCCACTAGGAATAACGTTTTCCAAGACAGAAATTTCAGGGAACAAGAAACAGCTGGCTCAAGGGGAAGAATCAAGGATGTCAGCACTAAATTTAGATCCCACTGAGGAGGAGGATTCCTGATTGGAGGCTTTAGTAGGAAAATTCCTTTCAAGAAGGCCCTGCAGAGCCTATGGGACATAATATTATGATCTGCTATCCCGACATGAAAATTGGAAATAGCAGCCAATTGAACTCTGACTGTGGAAGAAGAGGAGCCTGCGTGAAAAATCTCTGCTAAGAAGTCCAGGACTGCCTGAACAGGGGCAGTAAAAGGATCAATATTCTTGGCCTTAGCCCAAAAAGAGAAACGTTTCCATTTGCTTGTATAAATCCTCCTGGTAGAGGATTTTAGCGGTTACTATGATGTCTCTAACTGGGTTAGAGATCAAAGGAAGCCTGGCTAAGGAAGGAAGTGGAGCAACCATGCTGTGAGGTTGAGAGAAGGGATAGACCGGTACAGCTGACCCGATTGGTGAATCAGAAGATCTGGTACTGGGTCCAGATGCCACGGCTGCACCAAAAGGTGATGATGGAGGAACGGGAACCAAACTTGTCGAGGCCAGTAAGGGGCAATGAGAATCAATTTGGCTCTCAAACGGTAGCTTTCTGGATAACCTGAGGGATCAGAGGAAATGGAGGAAGGCATAAAGAAGTCCCTGGGGCCAATCCTGGGTCAGAGCGTCTCTGGGGGGATGGCCTGATAGAGGGAAGAGGCAGAAGAAGTCTGGACATTTGCTGTTTTGGGGAGTAGCAAAAAGATCGCAACATGGACGACCCCATTCCAGAAAAATCTCTTCCGCTATGGATTGCTTGAGAGACCACTCGTGAGGCATGAGAATAGCTCTGCTCAATCTGTCCGCTACAATGTTGGTTTTCCCAGGGATATGCGTTGCTACCAGAAACCGATGAGAGGAAATCGCCCATTGCCATAGTCTGAGCGCTTCTCGACACAAGGGGTAGGACTTGGTTCCGCCCTGTTTGTTGATATACCAAACTACAGACATGTTTGTCTGTGTGGACTGCAATTGTCCCTATGGGAAGAAAGTCGTTGAGGGCTTGCAACGTTAAAAGCACTGCTCTCATCTCCAGGACATTTATGTGCAGATGGTACTCGAACAGCTGCCACGTCCCATGAACCATCCTGCCCTGATAATGACCCCCCCACCAGATCAGGGAGGCATCCCTGGTGACAGTGGCTATCGGGGATGGGGGTACAAAGTACCTGCCTTGGTGAACCTGAGGAGATGTGATCCACCAAGCAAGATGATCTTTGCAAGTCTGTGTCACCAGAATCTGGTGACGCATTGGAAGTTGTTGGTATGACCACTGTGTGAACAGCATCCACTGAAGAAGGCGCATGTAGAATCGAGCCAGGGGAAGAAGAGTAATGGCCGCAGCCATGAGGCCTAATACCTTTAGAACCATTCTGGCCTGCACTTTCTTGTTGGCCAGAATGATCCTGACATGACTCTGAATGTCTGAAACTCTTTGATCTGTAAGGGTAGCTGACATCCGAACAGTGTTTAAGTTTGCGCCTATGAAGGTAATAGACTGGCAGGGCGATAAGGATGACTTTTCAAAGTTGATTGAGATGCCCAAATGAGAACAAAGATTTATTGTGTAATCCCTGGCTTGTATAAGCTGATGCCTGGTGGTGGCTGACAGGAGCCAGTCGCCGAGATACGGAAACACCTGGAATCCTTGACGTCTCAGGTGAGCCGTGACCACTGCCATGCATTTGGTGAACACTCTGGGGGCTGTAGTGAGACCAAAGGGCAGGGCTCTGAACTGGAAATGACTGGACCCCAGCCGAAGCGGAGAAATCTCCTGGAGCGTCTGTGAATTTTGATGTGATAGTACGCATCCTGAAGATCTATTGAGCACATCCAGTTGTCCTTCTGTAAGAAGGGCAGAATTGACTGAAGAGTGACCATTCGAATCTTGTCTTCCTCACAGACTTGTTGAGTCTGCTGAGATCCAATATTGGTCTCCAGTCTCCCGTCTTTTGGGGACCAAAAAGAACCTTGAGTAGATTCCGGCTCTGAATGGTCTGTTGTAACTGGCTGAATGGCTCTTTTTGCAGTAGTTTTGAGACTTCTAACTCTGCAATTTCCCTTAGACCGGTGGTACATCTGGAAGGGAATTTGAGGGAAAGGACTTTCCTCGAAAGGAATTATGTAACCCTTGGATATGATCGACTGTACCCATCTGTCTTGAGTGAGGGAATGCCAGGCTTCTGGGTACAGTGATAATCTTCCCGACTGCCTCCAAGGAGGGACAGCCGGGCAACATCTCAGGGATGCTGAAAGGGCTTGTCAGAGAGAGGCTCTCTGTTTCCCTGGTTTTTGGACCCCTCTGCCTCTAGAGCGCCTGTTGTTGTTACCCCTCTGCCTCTAGGGGTAAACTGACCACGTGAATCCGGCGTGACTCCTTGGGATTTACGGAACCACATTTTTCCACCTTTCTGTCCTTTGGGATAAGGTCTAGAAGGGTGGAAAACGGACTCCTACAGCAGAAAGAGTCTTGCCGTCCTGTTCGCACCTGGTCAAAGTTTCCTTCACCTGAGGGCCAAACAAAGCTGACCCATCAAAGGGAGAATTTGTGAAGGACGCCTTGAAGGGATCTGCAAAGTCACATAGCCGCATCCAGGCTTGGCGAAGAGCCACACCTGTACCTGCGGCTCTACTCGCTCCATCAGCAGCATATGAAATTAGCCGCATGGAGGAGTTTGCAATGGAATTAAGGGTTCCTAGCTGCGAAGCAATCTTTTCTTGAGCTCCTGCAGCTGTAGGATCCTGTACTACTTCACCCAGCTCCTTGAGGATATCCCTCTGGAGTCTGGTGAAGTGACATAGGTAATTCAGCGAACGCATAGCCAAGGTCGCTGAGGAAAACATCCGCTTACCGTACCTATCCATGGTCCTAGAGTCCTTATTAGGAGGATGGACGGGTACGGAAGGATCTGCAGTTCCTTCTTGGTGGCAGCAGCCACCACCATGGCATCAGCGGGGACACCCTTAGTGAGGAATTGCTTGTCACCTGGGGCAGTGATAAATTTTGAAGGCCTCCTAGGGACTGGCTCTACAGAGTCAGGAGCTGCCCACGCCTTCGGGCAATAACTTGCATAAGGGGTCGAAGGCGGAGACACCCAGGAGGTGGAGGGCCGAGATCCAAACGCCTCTAGGTATACTGACTCATCGTCAGAGGGATTGTTGGTGGGCCAGTTTCCGCTCTGTTTAAGGAGTTCTAGGATGTCTGAGAAGGAGACATCCTCAGAGGGGATCTAGGGGATCCCTCTGACTCATCAAAGTCAGTATCTGAAGTGACAGACTCGGGAGTCTACATGTTTCCTCTTACAAGTCCTCTTCCTAGGAGGATCTCCCGAAACATCAGGAGAATCCTCGGAAGAGGGGAAATTCCCAATGGGGAAACCTGAGGCGGAGGATCTCTGGGTCATGTAGCAAGAGAAGTGGCAGAGATGTCAACAGGCACTATAGAGGGAGGAGCTACGGAACAGACTGCTGACTGATACCAGTGGCCAGCACACTCTTCATCACCTCGAATGCTCCCTCCCAGGCAGGTCCGAGAGAACCCGTTCAAGAACTAGGAACCCAGGGACCACCGAAGGGAAGTCTCCGAGGCAGATGTCGGAGCCGAGCTCACCAAGGCCGAGGCTCCAAGGGGAAGAGCGGGTTCGACAAGGGTCCGATGCCACTCACCCCCTCGGAGGAGACCATGGAAGCCCGACCACCGAATCCCTCTAAGGAAGGTCTCGAAGAGGAGATAAGAGTAGAGGCTGAAGGAACAGAAGGGGTATCTGTCCTCCAGCCGTAGCAGTAACCATTCCCGAAGACTCCAACTCCAAGCTCTGGGGTAGAGTTGAAGGAGGAACTGTAACGGGGTGTGGACCAACAGTCGTCTGTTGAGACGGACTATGTAACATTTGGGCCAGTGCCTGTGACTTAAGTAATCTGCTGACCACTCTCTCTAGGTCATGGTCTGAAAGTCTGGATGACCTTGAAGATCGGCTCCGATGGCTCCGTTCCGAAAGGAGAGGTGAAGCCGGAGCCGAAAGTATCGGCTCCAAGGAAGGAGACCTCGACCTCTTCCTGGAATGAGCCATCGGAACCGATACTATAGATCCTGTCGGAGCCGAAGACTTATCGGAGCCGACAGGAAGCCTCGATGCATCGGCTCCAGCCGGAGCCGATACAGCCACAAAAGTAACGGTGTCGGAGCCGACACCGATGCCTGTGCCACATGGTGGTCGGAACCGATCGGAGCCGACACCGAAGTGGTCGATGCAGAATCGGCACCGATAGGCTTAGTTAAGCCAGAATCGGCTCCAGCCGGAGCCGATCTCGACTCAGAACGAGTCGGAGCCGAGGCCGCAGGCTTAGACACAGAAGCCTGGGCCTTGGAAGATTTGGCTGATTTAGATGGAGCCGACTTAGCCGGAGAGCCCTCCGGCTTAAAAAGGCCCCTAAGTATCAGCTTGTTACGTCTTTCCTGCAGGACTCTCTGGCTGAAGGAATGACAAATAGCACAGGAGTCCTGCAGGTGAAGAGGCCCCAGGCAATACAGGCAAGAAGTGTGACCGTCTGTCAGAGACATCTTCTGACAGCACGAGTCACACTTCTTAAAGCCTGAGACCCTCTCCTTTGACATGGTGTTTCACAACACACACACACACCAGTCAAAGAATTAAATTAAATAAAATACCAAAAAGGTATTACTAGAAAAACACACACACACACCCTAACAGGGGGGGGATGGGATGGGTAAAGTTTGACTAAAAAAAAAAAAATTAGTAGAGACAGGGATTTTCTGTCAGAAAATCTATATAATCAACTTAAAACTAAAAATTAAAGGGTTTTTAGCAAAAAGGGGCTAAAATATCAAAGTAGTGAATCACTTACCAGGAGCTGGTAAAAGGAGGACCTCATAAGCGAAGCGGCAAACGAGATCTGGGAACTTACCGCCTTGCATCATGGGATATGGGGCTGCCTCGAGCTGGTAAAAGTGACTCTCGAGCTTAGCAAGTGCCGAGTCGGAGCCGAGGGATCGGCTCCGAACCCATCAAGCAAGAATGAAGGCGAGATTGACAACTTAACATTAGGTCATTAAGGGAGCGTATCATAGAACATCTTAGGAGATATTAGGAACAAGAGAGAGAGTAATGCACTAGCAAGGCACAGTAAGGAACTTGGTATGCATCATGCCTTTAGATTTTTAGTACCTGAAATAGTTACAGAGCTCGAGGAAGGGGGACACAAAGAACAGAATTTTCTTAGCTCAGATCTATAGTACATTTTAATGCAGACAAGAAACCAGGCATTAATGATGCTGTATCTATTAAACCGGTAATACGCACACTACCCCAACTGAGTAAACTGTTTATTAAAAAGTTTTTTTTAACTCTATTTCTTGTATGATGTAGCTTACTGACATGTTGACTAAATGAAATGTAATCTTTCTTGTAGTGTCTAGAGATATGACTTTAAGCTGACTAATTAGTTAACAGTTTAAGATTGAGCAGTCTTTTTTAAGTGCTTTGATGCTGTTATTTTTGTATATGAATCTAAAGATGTGACTGGGAAGTTGTGAAAGCGCTTACTCTCCTTTTTTTGTTTTATTAAAGCTGTTTTAGTTTAAGCAGTGGTTGGTCCCCTTTGGTCTTTATAACAACATAATCTGCCCAAAAAGTAAATAGACTCCTTGTACACTGATTTAGTTCATTGAACATCTCGACCTCTGTCCACACCGTGGTTGATCCCCTTTGGTCTTTTGAAAAAATATTGCTGTTTCACTTAGAGGACCTTTGCCTAGTTCCTTCTTTGACAGTATGTTGTTATAAAGACATTAAAAAGCATAATTAATGGTGCCTGATGAAATACAGAAAATATTAAAATTCAACATGCATTTCTTATGTTGATGATAAACCTGTCTAGTTAAGGAAGACTTTGTAGTGAAAAAGTTGCAGAAATTTTGCAAACTGCTCTGATGAAAAGTGGTTCAGAAATAAATACAGAAATTTTCTATTATGTGATTATGAATCTCAGAAGATAGAGATGTTTAGTATGAAATCCGGCAATGGGGCAACTATATTTTAAGAAGGCAAAATTTTCATAAATTTCAGAGAGAAGTTAAACTTTCATGAATATCATGATACATCAAATATACAGAGAGGTTTATAGTTTGCCTCTTTGAAAAAAAATGTGCTAGTCACTGATTTTGGTGAAGATGGGTTATTATAGCAGTAGGCTTCCTTGTGTCAGAATATACAGAAACAGTCATTTCAAATACTTGAAGTATAAGACTGAATCTATAAAAGGGGGTATACTGTATGAAATAGAGTGAGCTTAATATCATTTAGGCTTAATATGAATCACTCTGTGGTTTACTTAAATTCGCTGCATTTAAGAAAGGTACTGAAAGAATGTTGAGGCAACATAGTCTGAAGTTTTTTTTGCAGAAATACAAGGGCAAAAAAAAATGCATATCAATACGAGTACGATAAAAATATATGGAAAACAAAGGTAACAAGGTGCCGGAGCGAACAAAGGCTGCAAATATGTAGGAACATCCAATGTAAAATCAAGATGATATCATCCACAACAAATAAATTTATTCGAGAACAGGAACAGTGGTAAGCGCTTTCACCCTGATAGGGATTCCTCAGACCATAAACAAATATTCACAGCTGTTTATCATTATAAATGAAAGAAGGCCCCAAAAAAGTAAATACATTCTGACTATTAAAATGACAGCTGCCTTTGAAAACAAAACATAGAATACAAATACATAAATAAAATATTAATACATGCAAATATATATGAAAATATATAAAAATATATTACTATAATTCTTAAAAACATCTCCTATGCCTGTAAAAACATAGTGGCATATTGGATATATAAATATAATCTCATGCGACTTTATATAACCCTGGCTACATAAATGTAACAATTGAACTAGCAGAAATGGTCCTCAGACACAATTTCCTGTTTTCTGAAGGAGAATTCTACCGGCAAGAACAGGGAGTTGCTATGGGGGCTAGTTGTGCCCCCACCTATGCAGATATTATTTTATCTGTATGGGAATTGAAATTTATTCATACTTGTCCTTTCTCACAATACTGGAAACTTTATACAAGATACCTTGATATCATCTGTATTTTTGGATAGGAGGTAGGGTATTGTTGGAAAAATTTGTGAATTATCTTTGTGGAACCACCACTTTTATTTACAGTTTACACATAAGGTAACATCAGAAAAATGTAATTATTTAGATGTGACTATATTTAATACTGGCAAAGGATTCAAATCAGTAGTTTACAGAAAACCTACATTTTCCAAACACATATATTAGTTACAACAGCACACACCCTTACTATCAGAAAAAGAGTATTATCAAGGGACAATATGTTAGGGTTAGCCGTATGACATCTTTGGATTCTGATTTTCAGAATGAATGTAATGTATTAAAGAAGAATGTTCTTAGACAGAGGCTACCCTATAGTTCTGATTAACAATATACCGTCAGAAGTGGTACAAGGGAGAGAAGAAAAATACAAACCTATGTTAGGTTCAGGCCCACTGACTCATACACAATGTACAGTACAAAAAAATAGCCAGGAAGACTTCAGTAGAGCTTTTGTGACCAATTTCAGTGGAACAGCATACTTGGTTAAATCAACCCTCGAAAGAGAGTGGAAAAGTTTACTGAATTCACAGATTTAGAAGTATTTAAGAACAAACCTTTAAAGGTTGTTTTCAAAAACGGACAGAATATTAAAAATGTATTAGAAGAGGCAGCTAATACACAGATATTTACACAAAAAAGGAGGGGGGCATCCAAATGTGGTGCCTGTAATCAATGTAAATACATATTACAAGGGGAAGAGGTATATTTACAATCAAGAAATAAAACCATATATAACACAAAATTACTCAAATTGTAATTCAAAGAGACTAGTTTAGTTACATGTGGTTTCTGCAATGCCTTTTATGTCGGCAAAACTGAAAGACAACTGAAACGCAGAATTTATGAACACCTAAATGATATGAGAAAAAAAGAACAGTACAAATGCTTTGTTTAAACATACATTAGAGTGCAGTAATGCACAATTTCTTTTCCCTGTAATAGAGATGGTTCCACAAGTAGTAAGAGGGGGTGTCCCTGGGAAACCAAATTGGAATTTAGAGAAACATTATGGCAGATAATTCTGGAAGCTAATAAAGCCCCAGGGCTTAATGATTCCATCTCAATTCTACCTCTGTTAAAGCTTAGATCTGCAAAATTATAAGTGTCCTTTTAGGAATCAGTTGTGTATACATAATACATTTTTCAATATACATTTTCCTTTATAATTGCTGTTCAGGTATTTATTATCAAGTTATTTATTATATTTATTTATTTAAATGTACACATCTGACATGGTTTGAACATTATATGTGCATGAAATATATTAATTGTGTGAGTTTTATAACAATATATATTTTATTTATTCATTTTTAAGAATTTTTATTAAATAAGTAATAGGTTTTTAAACAGGGTGCTTGCGGAAATTGGGCTACTATTGGTCAAAGAAGAAGAGGAAGGGGAAGGCATGCCCGAAGGCAGAAAGAGAGGAGGAAGGTTAGGAGTTAGTACTGAGGGTAGGAACTTTGAATGTTGGCAGTATGGCTGGTATAGGGAGAGAGCTAGCTGATATGATGGAGAGAAGGAAGGTTGATATATTGTGCGTGCAAGAGACCAGATGGAAGGGAAGTACGGCCAAGTGTATAGGTGGCAGGTTCAAAATTGTTCTATCATGGTGTGGATGGGAGAAGAAATGGGGTAGGGGTTATCCTAACGGAACAGTATGCCAAGAGTGTTTTGGAGGTGAAGAGAGTGTCTTGATAGAGTGATGTTTATGAAGCTTGAAATTGATGGTGTAATGATAAATGTTGTTAGTGCATATGCTCCATAAGTTAGGTGTGCGATGGATGAGAAAGAAACATTTTGAAGTGAGCTGGATGAAGTGGTGGTGAAAGAAAAATTTTGGAGTGAGCTGGATGAAGTGGTGGTGAGTGTACCCAAGGGAGAGAGACTAGTGATTGGAGCGGACTTCAATGGGCATGTTGGTGAAGTGAACAGAGGGGATGAGGAAGTGATGGATAGGTATGGTGTTAAGGAGAGGAATGCAGAAGGTCAGATGATTGTGGAGTTTGCGAAAAGGATGGACATGGCTGTGGTTAATACATATTTTAAGAAGAGGGAGGAGCATAGGGTGACATACAAGAGTGGAGGAAGATGCACACAGGTAGATTATATCCTATGTAGGAGGGCCAGTTTGAAGGAGATTGGAGACTGTAAAGTGGTGACTGGGGAAAGTGTAGTTAAGCAGCATAGAATGGTGGTCTGTAGGATGACGTTGGTGATCAAGAGGAGGAGTAGTGTGAAAGCAGTGCCAAGGATTAAATGGTGGAAGTTAAAAAACAGCGATTGTGAGGTGGAGTTCAGGGAAGAGTTAAGACAGGCACTGGAAGGCAATGAAGTGTTACAGAATAGCTGGGTAACTACAGCAAAGCTAGTAAGGAAGACTGCTAGGAAGGTGCTTGGTGTGACATCTGGACAGAGGAAGGAGGACAAGGAAACATGGTGGTGGAATGAGGAAGTACAGGAGAGTATACAGAGGAAGAGGCTGGTGAAGAAGAAGTGTGATTGTCAAAGAGATGAAGAAAGTAGACATGAGCATAAGGAGAGGAGGCGCAGGCTAAGAATAAGGCATACGGAGAGTTGTATGACAGACTGAACACTAAAGAGGGAGAAAAGGACCTGTACTGATTGGCTAGACAGAGGGACAGAGCTGGGAAAGATGTGCAGCAGGGTAAGGGTGATAAAGGACAGTGAGGGAAACGTACTCACAAGTGAGGAGAGTGTGTTGAGTAGATGGAAAGAGTACTTTGAAGGGCTGATAAATGAAGAGAATGAGAGAGAGAAGGTTGAATGATGTGGGGATAGTGAAGCAGATTAACAAGGAGGAAGTAAGGACAGCTATGAAGAGGATGAAGAATGGAAAGGCTGTTGGCCCAGATGACATACCAGTAGAAGCATGGAGGTGCTTAGGAGAAATGGCAGTGGAATTTTTAACCAGATTGTTTAATGAAATTTTGGAAAGTCAGAGGATTCCTGAGGAGTGGAGAAAAAGTGTTTTGGTACCTATCTTTAAAAATAGGGTGATGTGCAGAGCTGCAGTAACTACAGAGGGATAAAATTGATCAGTCACAGTTTGAAGTTATGAGAAAGAGTAGTGGAAGCTAGGTTAAGAAGGGAGGTGATGATTAGTGATCAGCAGTATGGTTTCATGCCAGGAAAGAGCCTACAGCTGCAATATTTGCTGAGAGTGTTGTTGGAGAAATACACAGAAGGTCAGAAGGAGTTGCATTGTGTCTTTGTGGACTTAGAGAAAGCATATGACAGGGTGCCTAGAGAGGAGTTGTGGTATTGTATGAGGAAGTCGGGAGTGGCAGATAAGTATGTAAGAATTGTACAGGATATGTACAAGGGTAGTGTGACATTGGTGAGGACTGCGGTGGGAGTGACAGATACGTTTAAGGTGGAGGTGGGATTACATCAAGGATCAGCTCTGAGCCCTTTCTTATTTGCAGTGGTGATGGACAGGTTGACAGATGAGATTAGACAGGAGGCCCCATGGACTATGATGTTTGCAGATGACATTGTGATATGTAGTGAGAGTAGGGACCAGGTTGAGGAGACCCTGGATAGGTGGCTTTATGCTTTAGGGACTAGACGAATGAAGGTCAGCAGGGCTAATACAGAATATATGCGTGTAAATGAGAGGGAGGGTAGAGGAATGGTGAGGATGCAGGGAGTAGAGTTGGTAAAGGTGAATGAGTTTAAGTACTTGGGATCAACAGTTCAGAGAAATGGTGAGGGTGAAGAAGAGAGTACAGGTAGGGTGGAATGGGTGGAGAAGAGTGTCAGGAGTGATTTGTGACAGACTGGTACCAGTAAGAGTGAAAGTGAAGGTCTACAAGAGGGTAGTGAGACCAGCTATGTTATATGGGTTGGAGATGGTAGCATTGACGAAAAGGCAGGAGTCAGAGCTGGATGTGGCAGAGTTAAAGATGTTAAGATTTGTACTGGGTGTGACTAGGATGGACAGGATTAGGAATCAGTATATTAGCAGGTCAGCTCAGGTTGGACAGTTTGGAGACAAAGCAAGAGAAGCGAGATTGCGTTGGTTTGGACATGTGCTGTGGATGGATGCTGGGTATATTGGGAAAAGGATGCCAAGGATGGAGCTGCCAGGTAAGAAGAAAAGAGGAAGGCCCAAGATGAGGTTTATGGATATGGTGAGAGAGGACATAAAGGCGGTTGGTGTGAAAGAGCATGATGCAGAGGACAGGAAGAAATGGAAACAGATGATCTGCTGTGGCGACCCCTAGCGGGAACAGCCGAAAGTAGATGATGATGAAGTAATATGTTTTTAAAGATTTAATTGATCAATTAACCAATTAAGGGGAAGGGTATATAAGTATGTATTCAGAAATGTTTGTTATGTCTGAAGTCGTCCAGGAGGCTCCTGGACGAAAATGCCTTGTGGAATATTCAGCGTTAATTTTTGAGAATAAATTTTCTGCGTACAACACTTCCTTGTCTGGTTTTCGGTTATTTGGTTTTTATTCACCGGGCAGGCTCTTATTTGTTGGAATATTTGTAACGATGGTTAGGGTTACTGTAACAAATCTGTAAATGACATACTGAAAACTAATTCTAGCCCCTAAAGAACAATCCACAAGGCTCTAGCCCCTAAAGAACAATCCATAAGGCCCAAGTATACCATTACATAGTACAAAAATAACCTACTGAACTACTATCTGAGCCCTCTGGACTTAAGAAAGGGCTTCAGTGGTGTCTTATTTAAACCTGGGAGAGCATCCACCCTCAACCTAATGATCTACTTTGCTTCTTGCGTCTCAGTCAGACTCCTTATATCCCCGTCCTCTGGGATGGATGGATACCACTTCCATGACCCTAAAAACTACTCATGCGTGTCATCAGTGCAATGGACATGTTTGGATAGGGCATTAACCGTAGATCCAATCCTAATCTGATAAAGATGTTCCCTTATTCTATCCCTGAGCTTCCTATCCGTTTTGCCAACGCAGAATGTCCTGCATCCAGAACAGGATACAAGGTAGACTACATGTTCTGACATGCAACTGGCAGAGACCTTGAATTCATACCTAGTGCCACTGATGGGATGTATAAAGATAGAGGTTGGATCAATGTATCTGTAAAAACTGCAATGATTACAGGGAAGAGTCCCTGACTGGTCATAATCATCTTTCCTGTGCCTAGAATGACACATTAACTTCTTTAAATCAGGTTTATTCTTATATACAAACTGCGGAGCATCCCCTATTACTTCTTTGATATCAGGATCTACTGTCAACACCTCCAAATGCATTCTGATCACATCCTTGATGTTCCCCACATCCTGGGTATAGAATAGGGGTATTCTAATTTTACCAGCTCAATCAGGTTCAGCTGGAGACTCATGCTGATCACACTCAGCCACAGCTCCAACTGAATCTGAAAAATAGGGGGTAACTTTACAAACTTAAGGCTGAAAGGTCAGACATGCCTTTCTCTAGGTCATCATTCATATAAGCTTTTGCCTTAAATCTATTACATAGGTTATTGAGTGCAATATCAAATCCTTCATCTGTGGGATTATACCACAAGACCCTCATGACTAGACCCTTCACAATGTTCCTAAATAAATACCCCATATGCATGCTGTGCCTATGTAAAAGGGCATTCCGGTGACAAGATTTCCTGTATATCCCTGTCTTCATAAACCATTCCCCAGCCTCTCTATATAAACATCAAGAAACAATATCCATTTATCAGAGAATTTGTGACTGAACTTTAAATAAGGAGACAACCCACTGACCTTGTCAATAAATAGGACCAATTCCTCTACTGTACCTCTCAAAAAAAATTGTTCTTTTTTATCTCCTTTTACTGTATTTGTGTTTCTTCCTACTTTATTTTGCTTTTGCGCCATCTTAAAAGTACTCAATTGTATTTATTACTGCTTGGTGTAACTCATTCTAAGCCTTTTAGTTTAAGCACTTGGGCTTCAGACCAGTTGTTTTACATTAAGAAGGTTTGTGGTCTGTACTGTAGTGGCAGAACAGGTAGCTTACATCCTTCTAAGTTGGGAACTGCTGATTGAGGGCACAGTGTCTGTTATTCTAAAAGTGCATTAGTTCTGGTTTAAGCACTTGGGCTTCAGGCCAGTTATTTTACATTAAGAGGGTTCGTGGTCTGCACTCTTGTGGGAGGAGAGGCTGGACTCTGCCCTTCTGAGCTGGGAATTTCTGGTTAAAGGCTTATAGTGCCTGCATATTTGAACTGCTTCTTACTGAAATTGGTACACCTTGTTTGCTGTAGCATAGACTAGATCCAGGCCTGCTGAATCCTAGCTTTGTTTGTATAACTTGAGCACTAATCCAGGCATTCTTTAAAGTATTCAATTGTATTTATTACTGCTTGGTAAACTTGATTAAAGTGTAGCTATCATTCTAAGTCTTTGGATTAAGCACTTGGGCTTCAGACCAGTTGTTTTACATTAGGAAGGTTTGTGGCCTGCACTGTGGTGGCAGGACCGGTAGCTTACATCCTTCAAGTGGGGTACTGCTGATTGAGGGCTCGGTGTCTGTTATTCTTAAAGTGTATTAGTTCTGGTTTAAGCACTTGGGCTTCAGGCCAGTTATTTTACATTAAGAAGGTTCGTGGTCTGCACTCTCGTGGGAGGAGAGGTTGGACTCTGCCCTGCTGAGCTGGGAATTTCTGATTAAAGGCTTATAGTGCCTGCATATTTGAACTGTTTCTTACTGAAATTGATACACCTTGTTTGCTGCAGCATAGACTAGATCCAGGCCTGCTGAATCTAGCTTTGTTTGTACGCTTGTTTGTTTGCTTGTTATTTCCCTGAAACGCTAATTCCACCTAAAACGCGGCTTTTCAGCGCTACTGTGGATCCCTAGTGATATCTGCATTGCTTACTGTACTTATTTCCTTGTTTCACTTGAAAAAAAGTTACCGTTTGTCATTTTTGCATTTAAGTTACCTGTAACACAGTTGCAGGCTACACACTCAAGTGTGCTAACCTCCTCTGTGTATTTAAAGTAATTTAAGCTCTGCATTTCTGTTTCTGGAAAAAAAAAAAAAACTTCCTTGTTTTCCCACCTTTCTGAACTAGTCTAGTCCAGTTTTCAGGCTTTGCTGAATCCAGGACTGTGGTAAAGGTTCCTGTGTTGCCCATATCATACTTGGATAGTTAGGTGGCCTGCTTGTTCACTGTGAGAGAGGGAACTCTGAGCAGCCTATCTGTCCCTGTAGGAGTGGTCCCAGCCCAGCAACTTGTAGCTCATTGGCCATTTTGGGCTAATTTATATCCTTTTTGATCTCCCTGGTATAAAAACCGCTTGGCTCGGTTTTGCACACCGCGCAGCGCTGTTTAGCTGCCGTTAAACTATTCCAGGCTCCACGAAGTCTGCACTTCAGTTTTTCCCTTGAAACACTTCAACCCAGCACTAGAAATAAGGCAATTTAAGACCGGCACTTACTAAAACTCAGTAAAACTAGCACTAGCTTACAACTTGCACTTCAGCCCTATACTCAGGAAGTATAAGGCTCTTTACTCATCCAATCAGCAATACAGTCCCAACCATCTATTCAGGCATGTTCAAGGGACAGCTTAAGGTGTGCTCTCCGGTCCAGCTAGTGAATTTGGGAATACTGAGGCAATGTTACAGTTGCCTCATGCACACAGACAACCTCCTCCTCCTCCCAACCCACACAAACATATGTGAGAGATGCAGCTACACAGCCAAACTGGAGGCTAAGCTCTCTCAACCCACGACTGGATCAACCAGTCACAAGGAGAAGGGCAACACTAGCACCACATTACCAGACTCACATAGACCAGCCACAGCTGCACCAGAAAACAACTCTCAGAAACACGTGAAAACATACTCGGAGGCTCTAAATAAGAACCTGCCTAAACAGAGACCTCCTAAGCATACACTCATGCAACCCCCACCCCACAACAGAAACCAGGTAACACATACGTCACAATGTCAGTGTGCCAAACAAAAACAGCCCCTAAGGCTAAATAACAAACTAGTAATTGGTGATTCTATCATCAGGCACACAGACATCTACTCACTAGACTGAACAAGGAGAAGGTTACTGTAAGCTGCCTGTCGGGTGCCAGAATCCGCCACATAACACATGCACTCAGGTCACTCCACAACAAGTACAAATATGACTCTGTCATTGTACATGTTGGCGTAAATGACCTGAGACTTACCTCCCTGGACTACATGAAAAAGAGACATGGAAGAGCTCTCTGACCATGTAGCCCAGGCTGGTATGACTCTGTAGCATCCTGCCCTCACTCAAAATGATGCCAGCATACAAAAAAAAATGATCAGTTTCAACAATTGGTTAAACTACTGGTGTCATTCAAAGGGGATCCAGTACTTGTCAGCCTGGGACGACATGCTTGACAAGCCACGTTGCTTTGCCAGAGACGGCTTGCACCTGTCGCCCCTGGGCTTTCGAATACTGGCCAAGACTCTTGCCGCCCCTATACTGCCTTTTTTAGGCAAGGCTCAAAAGACAAACCCGCCTCCATAAACAACAATAATAAACAAAAACTGAGGGTAATGCTGCTCACCGCCAGAAGTCTAAACCTCAAAATGCACGCACTCAAGGCTCTCCTTAGTATGGAAGAAATCGACGTATGTGCAGTGACAGAAACCTGGTTCAAGGCTCAAGAGAGTACCCCAGCACTACAGGCTATAACTCCTACCATACCTTTAGGTCCCAAAACCAGGACCGGAACACAAAAGGAGGGGGGTGTGTCCATATTCATCAAAAACACCCACACCTCCAAGTTAGTAGCACAGCAAGCGGAATCCGAGACCATCCAAGTGCAATTGACAGCAGGTAAATTGACTGTTCAATTTATAGCTTGCTACAGATCTCCCACCTTGTCTCAGGACCCTCACGCAGCATTCCTGAGAACATTAGAAAGTATGAAGATTCTACCAAACACCATGCTACTGGGTGACTTCAACTATCCAAACATTGACTGGGAAAACTACTCAAGCTCAAACGCCCTAGCCCAATGCTTCCTTGAGTTTATAAACTCAAATGCCCTTGAACAGCTGGTCACCACTCCCACAAGAGGTGACAACATACTGGACCTGGTCAACACCAACATGGGGAACCTATGTTCCACACCTGAGGGTAAACTAGTCATTGGTAAGATCATATCACAAACTACTCACACTGGACATCCACATCCCGACCGCCCCCCCAGTCAAGGAAATCAAGGTAAAAAACTTCTCTAAAGCCAACTTCACACTCCTCAAGACCGAGGTGGGAAGTTTCAAAGCTCCCAATCAAATGGAAAATGATGACCCATCGGCAAAATCCTTTGCAAGTGCATTCTATGAACACCTTCAAGAATGCATGGACCGAGCCATCCCAAGTAAAACCAAGACCAACTCCTCAAAAAAGAGGAAGTCCGTCTCGTGGATCTCGGCCATAAATAAACTTTACAACAGGAGGAGGAAACTCCTGCAAGATCGAACAAAATCCCAAAATAAGGCATCTCTGATTAACATCAGTAAAAAACTGTACTCCCTCATTAAATCATCCAAGGCCAACTTCGAAAGAAAAATAGCCAATGACTCTAAGGATAACCACAAGGCCTTCTTTAACTATGTCAAGAGTCTAGGGGCAAACTCTCAGATATGCTCCGAGCTAGTGCATAATGGCCATAAATACACTGAACCAACAGACATTGCCAACATCCTGGCTGACAAGTTCAGTGCAAACTTCACCCCCCCCCCTCCACAAAAGGGGCTAGCACCCATCCCAGAAGAATGTGGCACTCCAGATATCTCAGACACACAAGTAAAGACAGCCCTTGCAAAGGCCAAACACACAGCATCAATGGGACCAGATGCTATCCCAGGTTGTGTCTTACACGAGCTTCAAAATGAACTAACCCCCCCCCATCTCAAATCACTATTCAAACTCAGCCTCTCTACAGGCTATGCACCCAAAGAATGGCGTACAGCAACAGTCGTACCACTCCACAAAGGTGGTGTCACAACTGACCCTGGGAACTATCGCCCTATAAGCTTGACTAGCTTGGTCTGCAAAGCCATGGAACGCATTATCATGGAGCTCATTAACAGGGACATTGGGAACCTCCAGACAGTGGACCCCACCCAGTTCGGCTTTGTTAAAGGCAGATCTTGCCTCCTGAACTTGGTCGACTTCTTCGAAACAGTCACCAAGGCCATAGATGAAGGGAAGGTGATCCACACAGCATATCTGGACCTCGCTAAGACGTTCGACACCATCCCACACTCAGGAATCATAGACAAACTCACTAGCTTAAATATTAACCCCTATGTCACGAGATGGGTTGCCAATTGGCTCTCAGACAGAACCCACACGGTAAGAGTGGCAGGCGCCATGTCTGACTCTAAACCAGTCACAAGCGGAGTCCCACAGGGCTCAGTCCTGGGACCCCTCCTGTTCGGTATATATTTCTCCGAAGTACAGGCAAAGGCGGAGGGACTGTGGCTAACCAAGTTCGCAGATGACTGTAAATTGGGTGCAATAATTGACTCTCCAGCTGACACAGACATCCTGCAAAAGGGTCTCACAGAGTTAAACTCCTGGTGTCAAAGTCACGGCCTCAAGCTAAATGCCAAAAAATGCATAGCAATCCCATTTGGGAAAAACAAAGTACCTACAAACTACCACATAGATGGGAATCCACTAAGTACAGAAGAAGTAATTAGGGACCTGGGTACCCAAGAGGATAGCATGCTCTCCTTTGATAACCACATACCCAAAATGGTCAGGAAATCCTATGTGGCACACCTGATCACAAAGGGTTTCTCATCCAGATCCAAGGAGGTGATTGTGCCCCTTTACTCCTCACTCATTAGGCCCATAATAGAGTACAATGCCCCAATTGGGATGTACCTCACTAGACACCTGCAACAACTAGAAAGACCACAGAAGTATCTCACTAAGAGGATTAAGGGCCTTAAACAATTATCCTATGAAGCACGACTAAAAAAGCTCCAGCTCTTCTCAGTCGCTTACCGTCTGTTCAGAGGTGACCTATGCCTGATCTATAAGGCCATGTCAAACCCTGAACTAAAGGACATGCTTCACCACAAAGAAAACCGAGAATCCCTCAGAATCACTCGTTCTAGCGACTTGAACCTATGTACAACAATAAACAGGACATGGAGGGATAGATTCCTGTCCCAGCGACTCCTGTCACTCTGGAATAGAATCCCAATCCATATTCGACAGAACTCCTCTCTGACCCTTTTCAAGAGAAATCTTGATGAGTGGATGGGCAATCATAAATTCTACCCTGGGATCACTTCAGGAGCCCTGTTGACAGAGGCCCAGGTTACTAATCTAATGGGGAGGCGAAAGCCATCACTCTGTGGCTATGCTTATAAATGCCCATGGTCAGATAGCCTAGTAGGTTCATAGGTTCATACTAGGCTATCTCTGCCCGAGGGCATTTACAAGCCTAGCCCATAGTTTTGTGGCTTACGCCACCCCTTTAGTATGGGGAACTATACCCATTATTTTGCTGTGCCTCTGTCGAGCAGTGACACTGAGGTAATCCCTGGGGTATATCTGCGATCTCCTATCCATTGGTCAAGATTTCTCTTGAACAAGGCCAGCGAGGTGCTCTGCCTCACATATACAGGGATTTTATTCCACAGCATAGGGAGTCTTTGGGTGATGAATCTATCCCTCCAGCACGTCCTATTAATAGCCGTGTCGAGGTTTAAGTCTCCCGCCCTTGTGGCTCTGACGGATCTAGATTTTTTGAGGTGAAGCATATTCATCAAATCTGGGTTTGACATGGCCTTGTATGTTAGGCAAAGGTCACCTCTGAGCAAGCGGTAAGCGACTGAATAGAGCTGGAGTTCTTTCAGTCGGGCAGCATAGGACAGATGTTTGAGACCCTTTATCCTTTTGGTGAGGAACTTTTGTGGCCTCTCCAGCTGCTGCAAGTGTCGGGTCAGATACATACCGAATGGGGCATTGTACTCAATCATTGGTCTGATAAGGGATGAGTATAGGGAGACTATGACCTCCCTTGATCTAGATGAGAATCCCTTCATGATAAGGTGGGCAATGTAGAAGGTCTTCCTAACTACTTTAGCTACATGGGTGTCGAATGACAGACTACTATCAACCTGGGTCCCCAGGTCCCTGACAACTTCTTCTGTGCTCAGTGGATTGCCACCTATTTGGTAGCTAGGGGTAACCTTGTTTTTCCCGAAGGGTATGACTATGCATTTTTTGGCATTTAACTTTAGGCCATGGCTCTGGCACCAGTTATCCGGTTCTGTGAGACCCTTCTGAAGGATATCTGTGTCAGATGTGTTTTCTACTATGGCGCCCAGTTTGCAGTCATCTGCAAACTTTGTCAGCCATAACCCACCTGTGTTTGCTTGTACTTCGGAAAAGTAGATGCCAAACAAGAGTGGGCCCAGGACTGAGCCCTGTGGTACACCACTTGTGACAGGCTTTGAGTCTGACATGGCGCCAGCAACTCTGACCCTGTGGGTTCTGTCACTCAGCCAGTTTGCAACCCATCTTGTGATGTATGGGTTAACATTTAAGCTGATGAGTTTTTCAATGATACCCGAGTGGGGTATTGTATCGAAGGCCTTCACCAGATCGAGTCATAGTACTTACCTATGAACCTAGATCATAGTACTTACCTATGAACCTATAAATGAGGAAGAGGTCATCCACAAAGTGTCTGTAAAAAAGGACATGGAGGGAAAACTCATCCAGTTTAAACAAATGTTCCAACTCCCATGCAGCCATGAATAGGTTGGCATAGCTATTGGCAAAAGAAGTGCCCATAGCCACGCCATCCCTCTGCAGGTAACTCTGTGAATCAAAGCAAAAGATGTTGTTTTGTAACACAACCTCCAGGAATAGAACCAAAAAGTCCATTCCAGAGCCACTTAATTCAATATTACATTTCAAATAGTCATGAACCTTCTGGACCACTTCCTCATTCGGAATCACAGTGAATTACGAATGGACATCAAAGGTGACCATTAAGAAGGGAAGACCAATGGGTACTGTTTTCATAGACTCATAAATCCAGCAAAAACTGTTTGGTATCCTTTAATATAGGGGGGTTGGCATCTACAACTGGGAGCAAGAACCTCTCAACATATATAGAAAAAGGCTCAGTAGACCACCCCATACCTGCAACTATAGGCCTCATGGGGGGGGGGGGCACTCTCATCCTTATGGATATTGGGAAGGCCTTGAATTACAGGTATGAGGAGATCACTGACAAACAGATACTCAAACAGTTCTTCAGTGATGACATGACTCAAAGAGATCATCCAACATCCCACATATCCTATATATATATGTGCCCTAATTATGTCTTGCTCTATGGCACAATAGAACTTCTCATCCCCCAACACCCGTTTCATTGCCTGATCATAAAACTCAGAATCCATCCTACTAAACTCCCTCCTTTGCCGGCAGGTCTAATAACAATGGAATAATCATTCCTCAACCCTGCTAGGACTCTCTTCTGGCCGTTGGTAAAATGGATAGGAAGCTCAAGGATAGAATAAGGGAACATCTTTGTCAGATTAGGAATGGATCTATGGTTAATGCCCTAGCCAAACATGACCATTGCACTGATGACATACAAGAGTTTAGTTTTTAGGGTCATGGAAGTGGTATCCATCCATCACAGAGGAGGGGATACAAGGAATCGGACTGAGACGCAAGAAGCAAAGTGGATCATTAGGTTGAGGGCTGATGCTCTCCCAGGTTTAAATGATAAGACACCACTGAAGCCCTTTCTTAAGTCCAGAGCGCTCAGATAGTAGTTCAGTAGGTTATTTTTGTACTTTGTAATGGTATACTTGGGCCTTATGGATTGTTCTTTGGGGGCTAAAATTAGTTTTCAGTACATGTCATTTACAGATTTGTTACAATAACCCTAACCATTGTTACATTTATGTAGTCAGGGTTATATACAGTCGCATGAGATTATATCTATATATCCAATATGCCACTATGTTTTTACAGGCATAGGAGATGTTTTTAAGAATTATAGTAATATATTTTTATATGTTTTCATATACTTTTTATACATTTGCATGTATTAATATTTTATTTATGTATTTGTATTCTATGTTTTGTTTTCAAAGGCAGCTGTCATTTTAATAGTCAGAATGTATTTACTTTTTTGGCACCTTTTTTTCTTTATGATGAACAGCTGTGAATATTTGTTTATGGTCTGAGGAAGCCCTATCAGGGTGAAAGTGCTTACCACTGTTCCTGTTCTCGAATAAATTTGTTGTGGATGATATCATCTTGACTTTACATTGGATGTTCCTACATATTTGCAGCCTTTGTTCGCTCCGGCACCTTATTACCTTTGTTTTACTATTTATTGGATTGTGTGTGGTGTACAGGGCGTTTACTCCCTGGGTGACGTTTTTGTGAAAAATATATGGAAAACTGGATAAAAATGATGTGCTAAAATAAAAGAAATTGGTATAGTAATATTCTGAGAATATTGTCTAATACCCAGTTGGAGAAATGTAGCTATTTAAGTAAGAATGTGCTGAGCAGGATGGAAAGACTATAAAATGATTTTTTTTTTTTTTGTGGAGACTCCCTTATAAAAAGTTGCATGCTAAGAATAAAACAATATAAAGCCAAAGGAGAGAATATGTTTATGTTCAGGATGCAATACTGAAGAGAATCCACCACCTGTTTTGAGCACGATAGATATAAAAAGTTATGGAAGGAATTAGCTCAAAAGTCAGACAGGTACTTACACAGCTGGGGATTTAAAAGAAGAAAATCTAATATTTTTGAGTATTACAAAGGTTTCTATGAAATGGAAATTCAAAATATGGATTAAGTTGTTGCATTAGTGGCATGGACAATAAATCAGAGTTCATACCATAAAAATTGGATAATGATGCACGTGTTAACATTATTAGTTAAGGTTATGAAATGTATTAAAGGAAAAGAAAATAATGAGCCAAATTCAATAAAGCGTACACCAAGTGTACATGAAACATACTCAATAAATATTATCACATTTTTTGTGGTTTCTAGTCACTCAAAGATTACATCAAGTATGAATGTAGTCTACACTTTGTGGTAACCTTTATGAATCCCTGTCAATATTTAAAGCTGCATGAATATCAGTAGAAAAACTAAAATTAGGAGGAAGAAGGTGTGCATTATGTCTGAGTTACCTGTTCACGCAGAACAGTGTACACTTGGTGTAGGCTTTACTGAATCAAGCCTGTCTGTTTTCTATTCTTTTGTGCTTCAAGTATGAATAATGATTCAAAAGCATGTCTTGTAAAACTTGGATATGATTATTTGAACATCAAAAATATAAAAACATTAAAGTACCTTGACTCTTTCAATAACAGTAATGCAGTCTTTTGCATCCACTTGAGCAACAACCAATTCAGGTGGCTGGAACTTCAGTTTAACATTTCTTCCAAAGCACAGAATGCTCAGGAATGCAATCCCTCCCCCCAATGCTGCACTGAAGTATCAAACACTTTCTGCTGGATTGAATATATTTAGCCTGAGTTTTGCAGATTAATCATAAATATGTATACATCCGAATACATGTACAAGCAAGCTTCTTTTTGTACATACTACAAATAAGAAAATATATAAAGGAAAACATTCTATTTTCCATAAACACTGTTTGGAAATGCAGGTTCTGAGCATCAGCAGTGCTTGTGCGTGAATTAAAGAACCTCTACGAAACATGCTCTCACTCACTGAAAAATAATGCCATACCTTAACTGAATAGACAGTTTGCCCTTGAACAATCTGGAAAGCTTGTATGGCCTGTGTAGTTCAGCCATCTGCAGAGAAAGATGAAAAGGCAAGCCTTATAGAGACACGAAGCATAAAAAATTCAGGTGCTTGCGTATTATCACTACCAGATTCCTAACAGGACAAGAAAAAATTAAAATTTATAAGAGTCTTTGGTAGGTATTTCATGAAGTTTCTGAACCTTGTCAGCCAACACAGTGAGTTGCTGAACACTTCTCAACTAGTGAACTTCAGCATTATGAGAATTGCAACCAGGAGGGGAAAAAGTCATGATTAGGCAAATTAACTGTCAGAATTCAGCAATCCGACCTTAGGAAACATTACATACCCCGTATGATATGGTCTGGTCCCACATTACTTAATAAAATCTGCCTATCCTGAACAGCAAGTGACCACATCAGAATAAAAAATTGTTTCTAACTGCTGTCAGTTCCATTAACGTGTCCTTAAGCTGCTGTAATACACTTACAAACTTAATACAATAACAGGATCTGTTTGCGCATGTGTTTTCTGAAGGATACAAACTCTGAAATTAGAATGCATTATTCAGTCACCTCACTCAGTACTTTATCCGAAACTCCCTACATTACACTGCCCTTGTGACACCATCTGTTAACTATTTAAGGCTTTGAAAGCTGAGAAAACCTTTGAACTGTTCCTGTAAGTAGAAGTACATGGAGCACAAAGCTCCACACAATACCGAAAAGTATGACTGGCTCCTCAATCATAAACCTAAATTATGTGCTACTGACATGGATGATAACATCCTCCTTTCGAAATTTAGGGCCATCCATGTCTCAAACAGAAAATAAGCAGAGTATAATCAATGAACCGATAGCTTGGAAATGAGCCACTTTGTCCTGTTCAGAACCTAGTTGCGATAATACGCAAGTACCACAATTCACACACACTCACAGACCTAACAGCTGTGGTATCAGTCAATTATTTCTGCAGCTACAGCCGTGAATTTAGGCATGTCACTTGCTACAAATCCACTGAAAAAAAAAATGCTCAAAACTTGAAAAAGTTACTGCAGCTCTGGATCTGAGAAGAGTTCTGGCGACTTGAATTGCTGAGACGTGCAATGAAGGTGTTAGGACCTCATGGTACATAATTCATTCCCACTCTGCTCAGTAGCCTCACCATCTCACAATGCACTGCTCCCTCCTGCCTTACCACTTTTGGGCCAAGCAAAGTTGTAGCAGTTGTGTACATACTATTAAAATACAAGAAAAGGAACAGAAGGAGGGCTTGTTTCTATTGGTAGTGCTAAACTCACAGACATCAAAGTGCTCCAGCTACAGGACTGTTGAAACAGACTCCCCAGCTTAGATACCTGGATAAATACCATGAAGGAACACACCTATATCCACTATGGACTTGAAACAATACGGAGATCAGAAAGTGACATCTTAGCTTATACAATTTTATAAAACTACACAGGTAAAAATGAGCGATGACCACACAAATGTTATCTACGCAGGTCTAAAAACTGACACACTGGAAAGCACCTATGGTGGAATGTGCATGAAAAAAAAAAAAAAAAACTGCAGCACTTTACTGCATTAAATTAAGACAGAAAATTTTAACTAACACATCTGGTCCAAACAGGGGGGAAAATAAATGCCCTGTGGAGGCAAGGATCCCTAACTGTGGGGGTCTATTCAAAAGAAAAACAGTATCCCTGAGGAAGCCCTTACTTTAGGCAAGCAAGGAAGTCAGGGACATGGAATCCTGCCCATAATGAAAGCAAGAAATGGTAACTAAAAAAAAGATACGTCTTACCATAACGTTCCATCGGAGTTGTTGATCATCTTCCAGTCATCACTGATTGTTCTGAGGGCTCAGAACCGAACCCAAGTCAGCCTAATACCAAGCTCGTGTACACCAAATACTCTTGAGCTAAGCTGCTACCCACAATGCCCTTCTCGCAGTTACCTCAGAGTTTGTATGCAACATATAGAAGAAAACAGAAAAACAGAGGCCATTTCTGAGCAGAAACACTGAAACATCACAAGGACCCAGAAGATCCACCAGGAGCCTTTGGTGGGGGACGGTGGGAGGGTGCGATGACTGGAAGAAGATCAACAACTCAGATGGAACGTTATGGTAAGACATAACTTCTTTATCTGAAGTTGTTAATCTTCTTCCTATTCATCATTGACGGGAGAGAATCCCAAGCTACTTGGAGAACCTGGGTGGCCCTTATGGAAGCACATTCCTGAGAACCATTGAACCGAAGGCTGCTCTTCCCCTGGAGACCAAATCCAATTTGTAATGTTTGATGAAGGTATGAGGTTTAGCCCAAATACCTGCTGCACAAATGCCATCCATGGAAGCCCTGGAGTGAAAGGCAACCGAAGTTGCGATGGCCCTAGTTGAGTGAGCTTTGATATGAGCAGATTTAGATTCATTTGCAAGGGAGTATGAAAAAGTAATGCAGTCTCAGAGCCATTTTGATAAAGTAACGTTTGGTGCAGCACATCCAATTCTAGGGCCAGAAAAGGAAATAAAAATTCGGTCCCACTTGCGGAAGGACTTAGTCCTGTTCAAGTAGAAACTTAGTGGTCTATGTACATCCAATGAATGTAGGCAGTATTCTCCCTTGTTGGAATAATTTGGAAAAACACAAGGAGCTCAATGGACTGGTTAATAGAGAAGTTGGAAACCACTTTCGGGGGAAAGGATGGGTTAGTACGAAGGGATACTCTGTCCTTATGGAAGATTAGATACAGGCACTTGATGCATAAGGCTTGTAACTCGGATATCCGTCTGGCTGATGTGACCGCTACCAAAAACTAAGATTTCCATAACAGGAATTTTAGATCACGTCACAGCAGGCTCAATGGGGGCTAGAGAGATGATTCCATGTCTCCACAGGTTGCCCAATAGGAGGTCTGCTATGGAAAACTCCCTTGAGAAAGGTCATTCAAATTCAGGTGGAGATAAGTGGGACGCCATCCGAACAGTTGTGGAAATTGGAAATAGCTGCTAAAATGGACAGTAGAAGTTGATGCCCCATTGTCAAACAACTCAAAGATATTGGAATATAGCAGCTGTAGGAGTTGAAAGAATCTAGCATCTGATTATTAGACCAGATAGCAAATATTTTCCACTTGTTTCTGTAGAGTTTTCTGGTGGATGGTTTATGGGAGGCCAGAATAATATCATGAACAGGTGAGGAGACTGTTTCCTGCCTGGCGACTAATGGAAGTGGAGAAACCATGCTGTCAGCTTGACAGTGGACAGATTTGGGGGAAATCAGCCCTTGTGGGCGAGATATCAGGTCCCGACGAGTGTCCAAGATCCAAGGAGGTTGTAATAGGTGAGGTCTGAGGAAGGGAAACCACACTTGTCGAGGCCAGAAAGGGGCAATGAAGATTACTTTGCATCTCAACCAGATTGCTTTCTTTAGAAATAGGGGTATCAAAGGTATTGGAGGATAAGCATAGAGGAGACCTGCGTGCCAATCGTGAGTCAAAGTGTCTCTCGGTGATTCCCCGTCTGGGCAAAGAGGGCAAAGTAGCTGCTGCATTTGTTTTTTGAAAGGGAAGCAAAAAGATTGCAGCAAGGACGGCCCCAATGGCTGAAGATTTCTGCAGTCATGTTCGGGTTGAGACACCACTCGTGTGGACGGAGGATGCTTCTGCTCTGCCTGTCCGCAATCAAGCTGGAGCGTTGCAATAAGAAAGCAGTTGGAAGGTATCACCCAATGCCAAATTCTCATGGCCTCGTGACATACAGGGTAGGATTTGGTCCCTCCCAGTTTTGTTTATGTACCAGACGACAGACATATTGTCCGACTGGATTGCAATCGTTCCCAAAGGAAGGAGCAGATGAAGTGCTTGCAACACTAACAGCACCACTCAACTCCAGGACGTTGATATGCAAGTGGACCTCCAAGCTTTTCCACATGCCTTGGACTGCCTTTCCCTGGAAGTGGCCCCCCCACCCTATCAGGGAAGCGTCCAGGGTCACCGTGGCATTGGGTTGGGGAGTCTGGAAGGGGCGGCATCAAAGATTTTCATCTGTTCTCATCCACCAGAGGAGATCTTGTTTGCAGGAATTGGTGATGAGGATCTGTGAGTTTAGAGGACGGAGACTGGATACCCACTGGGACAAAAGGAGCCATTTTAATAGTCTCATATGCAGTCTTGCCAGGGGGACAATCGGGATGGCTGCCGCCACAGACCCCGGAGCCTGTATTACTTCCCTTGCAGACATCTTCCTTCGACAGAGTATCACTTGTACTTGTAATCTTAATCTCTGAAGTCTGTGAGGAGGGAGAGAGACTTAGCTTGTTTGAGTATTGAATACTGCTCCTATAAATTCCAGTTATTGGGTAGGATGAAGTGTTTTTTTCCAATGTATTGTGATGCCTAGAAACTCCGCCAGTGCCAGAGTGTAGCGAAGGGCCATGACCAGTAGGCACTAGCTATGGGCGGAGAGGAGCCAATCGTCTAGACAAGGAAACACCTGGAATCCCTGAAGTCTCAGATGAGCTATTACCACTGCTAGGCATTTCGTGAACACTCTTGGGGCCGTCGAGAGACCGAATGGCAGGGCTCTGAATTGGTAATGATTGGCTCCCAACAGAAGCGAAGGAGACACCTGGAGCACTTGTCCATTCTATCTTCAGCACTCTTTATTGACCTGTCCAAAGCCTTTGACATGGTCAACCACCCCCACCTCATAAAAATCCTGGAATCTCTTGCTTTAGAACCAAAGGCTATCCAATGGTTTACTTCCTATCTCACTAACAGGAAACAGGCAGTCCTCTGGGATAACAAACTCTCCTCTCTTCTCCCAATTTCTCTTGGTGTCCCACAAGGCTCTATTCTTGGACCTCTCCTATTCTCCCTTTTTATAAATGACCTACAAGTAGCTATTCCCCAAGCTACATGCATACAATATGCTGATGACTCCACTCTTATTTGCTCAGCCAAAACCATTCCAGAGCTTCAAACTATTACTCAAAATGTATTCCACACAGTAGAAGCATGGTTCTTAAAACGCTGCCTACTTTTAAATGCTAAAAAAACAAAACTCCTCCTCTTTAAACCTACTACTAGGTCCCCCACATTAGACTTCTCTATCTTATCTATTAATGGCACCGTCATATTAGCCGACTACTACCAAACTGCTAGGTGTCATGATTGACAACAACCTTACCTATGATTGTCACATCAATAATACCATTAAAACTGTAAACAGAAAATTGGGCTCCCTTTACAGAATTAAAACATTCTTAACCCCGACAGCCAAAGTTACTCTTGCCCACTCTCACCTTATTTCAACTCTTCTCTATGCCTCACCAATTTACACTAACCTGAAGAAAAACACTCTCTCTAAACTGGCTAACACATATAATAGTATTGCTAGATTTGTGACTGGTAATCAATTCAGAACTCGCCACTGTCTGAACCTTCAGCAACTTCACTGGCTGGAATTAGAAAATATGTTGCTTCTTTCCCAACTTTTCTTTGTCCAAAGAGCTTTCTATCAACCTAATAACACACCTGCACTTTCCAAACTTTTTACCCCTTACTCTAACCTGAACTCACTTCGCTCCTCTAGCAAACTCCTAGTAACTTTAACTAAATCCAACAACCTTGCTGGAGACTCCCTTTTCTCTAACGCCATTGGTAAACACTGGAATCAACTTCCTATTGAACTTACTTCGATTCCAACTCCTGTTCTGTTCAAACAAAAACTTAGAATTTACCTTAAAAATCACTGGTTATGTCCTTGCTTTAACCCCGACTAAAACTCTAACTCCCACAAATTTCCTCTACTCTTCCCTCTCCCTCTCCTTTTACCTTCTTTTTACGTCTAAGTTCTACTACCATCACTTTATAAGAGTTACCTCTCTAATATCCTTCTCCTCCTTCGGGTTCATTTCTTATTACTGACAGTTTATAAATTTAACTGATCTACTCACTCTTTTCGTTTTGAATATCTTTTCTTTTTTACTTTCTTTTTATAACCTAAATATAAAATAATGTGAAATAAGTTTCCATTTTTATTTTGAGAATGTTGAATCCTATGATGTTATACTGTATATTTGTCTATTCCCACCTCATTTTATTTCTGCTCATTTTTTGCATACTATGTAACTGTTTTTATCTCTATGTGGAGCTTTTCTCCCCGGGCCTCTACTGAAAATGGAAATATATCCAGTTAGACTAGCCCGGTTAACAAATGTAAAATAAAAAATAAATAAATAAATAAATGTGGTAATACGCAACCCGGAGATCTATTGAGCACATCCACACCCCCTCCCGAAGAAATGGGAGACTGGATTGTATCGTGACAATGCGGAATTTGGTCTGAACTACTGATTTGTTTAGCTGGCTGAGATCCAAAATGGGTCTCCAGTTCCCGGTCTTTTTTGGCACCAAAAGCAATCTTGAGTATAAACTGGATCCGCACTGGTCTGGGGGGGGGACTTGTTGGATGACTCGTTTTTGACACAGCTTGCTTATTTCTGAAGCTGCTTCTTCCCTTTGACTGGGTGGAATATCGGGAAGGGATTTTGGAGGTCCTTGGTAAGAGATTAGAGGGCTGTAATAACCTCTGGAAATTATTCTCTGCACCCACTGATCACTTGTAATACAGTGCCAGGCAGCTTGGTGCAGAGAAAAACCAGCCTTGACTGCTTCCAGAGGAAAGCAATCAGGCAGTGCTTCAGGAGCACTGATAAGGTTTGTCTGGAGAAAGAATCCTTGGAGTCCTGATTTCAGGGACACCCTCTGCCCCTAAAGGGGCATATTTCGTCATTGGAACCCCCTCTGCCTCTGGGGGAATCCTCACCACGTGCACTACGGAAAGGACCTTGAGATTTTTCATGCCATATCTTTCCACTCCTCTGGTTCCTGGAGAAAGAGTGCGTAGGTTTTGAAAAACGTAGGCCAACAGCAGACAAGGTTTTTCCGTCCTGCTCGCTCCTGGCTAATGCGTCCTTCACTTTAGAACCAAACAAAGCGGATGGTTCAATAGGGGCATTCAAGAAGTAAGACTTGAAGGAGTCCGCGAGGTCACAAATACGCATCCAGGCGTGGCATCTCATTACACCACCTGCACCCGCAGCTCTAGCCGCCCCTTTGGTTGTGTGGGACAGCAACCTCATGGACGAGTTGAAGATCGACTCTAAGGTAGCAAGCTGAGAAGCAACCATCTCGTGCCCGGTCAGAAACTTGACCCGCGAGGGTTCCAGAGAGTACAGAGATGAGCTCTCTTTGGAGCCTCGTAAAATGTGCCAAAATAATTCAGAGACCTGACAGCAAAGGTCGCTGAAGCAAAAACTCCCTTCCCTAATCTGTCCACCACCTTGGACTAACTCATCAGCAGGGGGGGGGGTCACCCAAGAAGTAGAGGGCCGAGAGCGGAAGGCCTGCAGGAATACGGATTCCTCAGAGGAATGGTTGGAGGGCTTCCAGTCACCCCTCTGCCTCAAAATTTCCAGGATGTCTCCAAAGGAGATATCATCAGGGGGTGACCATGGTGACTCTTCCCCATCATTGTAGTCCATATCCTCAGTAAGGGACTCCTCCGGGGAGTCCATGTGTTTCCTCTAACACTTCCATTTCCGAGGTGGTTCTTCAGTGGGAGCGTCTGAAGACGACTCAGAAAGGAGGTTACCCTGTACAGGGGTTTCCTGAGGCTTGCGCTTTCTGCGTCCTGGGGAGGTGGCCTGTGATAGCTGCAGCTCAGAAGGAGCACGGGGGAAGGTCTGACGTAGGAGGAGTGCTTCCCGAAGCAAGCACCCTCTCCATCACTCGGAAGGCAGGCCTGCCCGAAGAGGAATGGGAGCCCAAAACCGGGGTCGCGGCCTGCTCCCAGGGACGGAGCCTCAAGCAAAACCGGGGCGGGTGTCAGCCCCGGATCCAAAGACGGAACCGATGAAACAAATGGAACCATACCTGGAGCCAGGAGCTCCACCCCCCAAGCATGAGATTGAGGAAGGGGTAGTTCGAAAGGAACCGAAACCCAAAGGTCCCTCAGAGAAGGTCACTGTTGGCGCAGAGGAGAGGATTCTATGGGCCTCTAACCAAATGGTCCAAGGGAGGAGAATACGTGGGAGTTGTGGGGGCAATGGACCCAAAACCCGGAGTGGGATGGATTTTAGGAAAATTTGTAAACCCTCTGGTTGTCAGCAGCTGATCGAACAGGCGCACCACATCCAACTCAGATAGACTCCTGGTGGACCTTACCGATGCTCCTGAGGGGGAGTCAGGTCAGTCCAAAAAAAAGGGCTAAAGGCTTGTCCTGAAAACTGATCCAAAGACTGGGAGTACTGGGTCCGTGGTGTAGGAAAAGTCGGCATCAAGGATTCCAGTTTCGAAACAGGCAAAAGGGGGGGCTATTGGTGCTGAGAAAGGGCTCTGAGCAGAAGGAGTAGCTGGAGTGGAAGTCATTATTGCCTCCGAAGAAGTGGTCGGCACCAATCTCCGAATGGAGATGGGTGACTGTACCAAGGTAATAGCAGGCAATAAGGCTGGAGCCAAAATCACACCTGGAACCATAGCAGTTAGTGCCAAGGGTGGCACCGACGTGGAAGTCGAAATATTTGCAGAGAACACTGGAGTTGAACTCGGAACTGAGGTGGTCGGTGCAGAGGAGGCGATCTTGTGCTCCGTGGAAGACTTGTGGGCCTTATGCTTATAAGACTTGCCCTTAACACCAGCTGGTGAAGAGGGATCAGAATGAGGATGTTTTTTGTCCTTTGAGGAAGGGTTGAGACCTCCGACGCAGAAAGAGCCTCAGAAAAGGGTGAAGAAAGCAGGCCTTTCAAAATAAGTTCATTTTTTCTTTCATTCAGCATCCGCTGACTGAAACTGACACAAATCTGACTGGGAGGCTTCACAGGCAAGTAGGAAACCCCCACACAATATACACAATCATCATGCAGGTCGCTACTGGGGAGTTTACCATTACAGAAGTGCAATGCTTAAACCCCAAAGTCCCTTTCTTTTCAGACATATCCAGTATATCGATTCAACAATCCAAAAAAAGATAGAGAAAGGAAGGAGAAGAGAAAAATACCAACAATGGTATTAAGAATACCAAGAGCGTAGAGAAGGGTGTTTACCAACAATGGTAAGAGGAGGATACCCATGGATAAAGCTGGTTAAAGAAACGATATAAAAAAAAAAAGTTTTAGGAGAAAAAAAGTACAGTTGTGTACACTTACCATAAATGTAGATGTTAGAGTGTATTCACTGTTGCAGTCATTACATTTGGGTAGATTCCCAAAGCTATGGTTGGGAGGCTGGAGCTAAACAGCATTAGGAACGGCTATGAGACCCTGCAGAACTGCATTGGCAAAGCCTGCCCTGGATTTGGAGTAGAGTGGCAGATGATAGTGCTTTGTAAAGGTGTGCACTGAACTCCAAGTAGCTGCCTCTAAAATGTCCTTGGTTGGTACTCCCCTGAGAAAGGCTGCTGAAGTGGCTGCAGCTCTGGTGGAATGTGTCCTAATGCCCTTAGGCACTGGCTTGCCATGGTATAAGTAGCAGAAACTAATGCAGTGGCCTACCCACTTTGAAATGGTCTGCTTTGAGATAGCCTTTCCTTGTGATCCTGCAGCATATGCCACTAGTAATTGCTCCGTCTTTCTGAAAACTTTGGTTCTGTCCAAGTAGAATCTAAGCTGTCTGTGTACGTCCAAAGAATGCAGAATTCTTTCCCCCTTGTTTTGTGGATTTGGATAAAAGGTTGGCAGATGAATGGTTTGGTTAAGAACCACACTGGACACCACTTTAGGCATAAAGGTTGGGTTTGTCCTCAGGGAACCCTGTCCAGATAAAAAAATGATAAAAGGTTCCGCAGCCATGAGTGCCTGTAGCTCTGAAACTCGTCTTGCAGAAGTTATTGCTAGGAGCAGAGCTGTTTTCCAAGATAAAAACTTTATATCAGCAGTAGCAGCTGGCTCGAAAGGAGGCAGGGTGAGTTTTTCCAAGACATAGTTCAGGTCCCATGCAGGCATTGGTGATCTCTTTGGAGGCCTTAAAATGTTGGCTCCTCTGAAGTACTGTTTTAATAAGGGATGAGAAAAGATTGGTGGCTCTGCATTGCAATGAGCTGAAATGGCAGAGGCATGAATTTTAATAGGAGAAAGATAGGCCTTTGTCCAGCATCTCGGTTAATTATTGTAAAATCTGAGGAATATTTGGCACAGCTGTATGTTCCTTGTGCCTGGTTCCAAGCACAGAATCTCTTCCATTTTCCAACATAAGATTTTCTAGTACTAGGTCTTCTGGCTTCCAAAATGACATCCATCACAGCTTTGCTGAGAGGTGCATTTTGTATGACTACATTATCCGCCATGCTGCCAAGTTTAAAGTCTTGAGCTGGCTGTGCAGGATCGGATTGTTTTGCTGGGACAGTAGATGCGGTACTTAAGGTAGGGTCCAAGCTGGGCATTGAGACAAGCTCCTTAAAATTGGGTACAAGTGCTAGCGGGGCCAGTCTGGTGCAGTCAGTATCATCTTTGGCTTTTCCTGTCTGACCTTTAGGAGTACCTTGGGGAGGAGAGGCAGAGGGGGAAAGACATATACTGACAGGTTTTTCCAGTTGAAGGATAGGGCATCTACTTTCCATGCTTGTCTGTGATAAATTCTTGTGCAGAATCTCTTTAGTTGGTAGTTGTGAGGGGAGGCAAATAGATCTATGTCCGGGCATCCCCAGTTCCTTGTTATCATGCTGAAGACTTGTGGATCCAGCTGCCACTCATGGGGATCCATGAGGTTTCTATTTAGTTTGTCTGCCAGAGTATTTTTCCTTCCTGGCAGGAATTGTCCCTGCAGATGTACTTGGTAAGTCAATGCTGTGTCCCACAAAGTCATGGCTAGTCTGCAAAGGGGGTAAGAATATGTGCCCCCCTGCTTTTTTATATACCACATGACCGTGGTGTTGTCTGTCTTCATCAGTAGTTGTCCTGGTTGAAGTAGGTCCTTGAATGCTGTCAGGGCATTTTGAACAGCTAGCATCTCTTTTTGATTGATATGTAGATGCATTTGGTTTGAGGTCCATGTTGCCTGAATGCATCTTCCTGCCATGTGGCCCCCCCAGGCATAATCTGACGCATCCGTTGTTAGTGTTTGCCTGGCTGGAAGTAATGTGAATGGCTGTCCCTTGTTTTGGTGACAAGCCCTTTGCCCACCATCGAAACTCCTGTTGCAGGCAGAGAATGAGAGCAATTATAGTTTCCAGGCTGTGGCAATGTTGGAGTCCAAACACTTTTTAGGTACCATTGAAGTTTCCTCATATGCAGTCTTGCATATGGAATTAGTAGGACGCAGGATGCCATGAAGCCCAAAGCCTGCAGAATTTTTCTTGCAGATAACTGGGCCTTTGTTGCCAACATTTTGAAGTAGATAGTCAGTTGCCTTTGTCTGGCGTGAGATAAGCCATCTGGGCAGTTGTATTCAAGCTTGCACCCAGTTATATGATCTCTTGAGAGGGTACCAGTTTTGATTTCTTTTCGTTGACTGTGTACCCTAGGCATGTTAGAAGTTTTTTCACAAAAAACAGATGCTGTAGGAGGATGTCCTTGTTCTCTGCTTGAATTAGACAGTTGTCCAAGTAAGGATATGTTTGTATTCCTCTTTGTCTGCAGAATGCAATTACTGGTGCCTGGCACCAGTAATTGTATTCCTCTGTCTGCAGAATGCAATTACTGGTGCCAGGCACTTTGTAAAGACCCTGGGCGCAGTAGATAAGCTGAAGGGCAGTGCAGAGAATTGGTAGTGCATAGAGCCAGCCTTGAATCTGAGGCATCTTCTGCATACTTGTCTGATTGGGACATGCAAGTATGCCTCTTTTAGGTCTAAAGTTACAAGCCAAGCGTTCTTGCCCAGCATGAGCAGTAGCTGCTGCAAAGTTAACATTTTGAATTTTGGTATATCCAGGAATGTATTCAGAATCGACAGGTCCAGTACTGGCCTCCAGGCCTTGTCCTTTCTGGGTACCCAAAACAGTCTTGAGTAAAATCCTTGTCCCCGCTCTTGCTCTAGCACTTGTTGAATGGCCCTCGTGTCCATGAGGGATGAGACTTGTTTTTGTGCCTCTGCCCATTGATTTTTTGGCAGATCTGGCCAGCAGTTTGCCTTTGGCAGGGTATGGAAATGGAACTTGTAGCCTTGTGACATGATATTTAGAACTCACTTGTCCTGGGTTATAATGTGCCAATTTTGAGAAAAAAGTGCTAATTTTCCCCCTAAAGGTGCTGCCAAGAAATAAGTGCTTGGTGCAGGTAGGGGGAAGTCATTGGGACCGTTTCCTCTAAGGTTGTGATTTGTCTTCTCCACTTTTGGAGGAAGCACCACCCCACTGCTTTGACCTGTATGAACCTTGCGCCTGGGATCTGCCTCTAGGGTCTACCCCTTTGAGGTCTGACACAGGAAAGGACCAATTCTTTGTTGGCAAGTGTCTACTAAACCTAGGTGGCTGTACTTGTAAGAAATCTTTGACCATTTGCATAGATTTAGTCTTGTCCTCAATTTTCTTTAACAACTCTTCTGCCTTAACACCAAACAAAGAATCATGCTGTAAAGGTGCATCTAATAATTTAACTAACATGATCAGGCAGATTTTGTTCCTTTAACCAAGCATGCCTTCTAATTACAGAACCTGTAACTGCGGCCCTGCAGGAGGCCTCTAGAGAATCAAAACCACATTGCAAAGTATGCTTTCCAACTTGTTCAGCTGCATGCAAAATATCCTGCATTTCCTTGTTTGCTGCATATTCAGATTTTAACAACATTTTCTGTTTAGGCAACGCCAAGACATGTTGCTGATATTTGAGCATATGAAACTGACAGTTTAAGGCCCTTATAGCCAAGGTAGCAGATGTGTAAACCTTTTTTCCCCATCTATCCAGTGCCCTAGAATCCCGGTCAGAAAGGGTAGGGTTTTTTGCAGCGAAAGCCTTAACTCCCTTGGAACCCTGAGAAATATATAGTTTCTGTGTCTGCAGCAGGGTTTTTAAAAAAGAATTTGTGAGTCAGGAACCCTGTAATATCTGTCAGGCTTAACAGGAGCCGGAGGCAAGGAGTCATGGGTAAAACTAGACTCCGAAAACACATCATTCACAATGTCTAACACAGGAGGGATGGCTAGTGGCTTGTGCCGAAGTAGTAACAGGAAACCCCTGAGCCTCTTTTTAGAACCTGAAAAATCTTGGCTCTCCCAGTGAAAATACTCCCTCATGGTATTTCCCAAAAGAGTAGTCCTCAGGAGGAGAAGATGAAGGTATGGATTCTTCAGCATAAGAATCCTCATAGGGGGGAAAAGAATATTCCTGATCAGAAGAGGAATCAGAAATGGAAATCTGATATGAAGATTCATAGTCAGTCTCTTGCCTAGGCCTCTTATCAGGAGGGGGATGAGAACCCCTGATCAGGAGGGGGATGAGAACCCCTGATCAAGGTAATCAAGTCTTCAGCCATTTTGAGCATCTGTTTTTTGGGCATGGAGGCCTGTACACGTGGCTCTTGAGGTTGGTTCTTTGCCTTTGAAGGTGCTTTAGTCTTTGCCTTTGAAGTCAGTTTAAATGTATAGATGTTTGGGTCTGAATACACCCTCAGAAGCCGGTGCCTGCTCAGCGGCTCCGGACCCATCTGAAGGATCAGCGTCCGAGGCTCCAATACCTTGAGTTTCCAGCAGCATGGCCGACTCCACGTGGGAGTCGGTAGCGGCCTGGGACTCTAAAGTAGTGGTCGTCAGGGGCTGCGAAAGCGCCTCACTGAGAACCAGCGAACCGGCAACTGGCTTAGGAGAAGCTTTGTCGTCGGTTTTGGGCCTCGGCTGTCTTTCTTTTTCTTTGCATTTTTTGTGAACTCCGGTAGTCGGATGTCTTTCCGACGACATTTCTGGATAATTAAATCTGTGTCCAAAGTAGTTTAAAGCAAAATCATACAGATGCTTAATAGTGCATTGGTTAAATCTAGCACAAAACCGACAACCTAGAAAATTATGATTAGGGCCTAGGGAAGGAATACAGTAAGAATGAAAGTCCTTATGAGGTATTTGCTTCCCACAAGAAATACAATTATTAACTTTCTGACATCGGTTCTGGAGCAAGAAAAAAAGTTTTCCCAATGGGGTACTTAGCTTTATAGAAGACTTTGGATCTGAAATCCGAACTCGAAAATCTCAGGAGTCAGCTGAACGGCACTTGCAAACTGCTTCAGCTTCGGGCACTGCACGGCAAGAAAGACTCAAGAAAATGGCGTCGGCTTCTTCTTTTATACCCCTGATGACCTGACAACAGGGAAGGGGTGACGACGGCTGATGCAGGACCCAAGACTTTGGAATTCAGGCCGACGAGGGCAACCTGCCAGCAGGATTACCCAAATGTAATGACTGCAACAGTGAAACACGAAGAACATCTTAAAAAACACTGTAAATTTTGAAAAACTACAACACTTAGCTGGAGAGCTCGGTGAAATGCTGCTATATGGCTGCGCAGCAAATGAAATCTGAGGTAACTGGGTGAAGGGCATTGTGGGTAGCAGCTTAGCTCGAGAGTTTTTGGTGTATGCGAGCTTGGTATTAGGCAGACTCTGTTCCGAGGGCTGGGAACAGAGCCCATCAGTGATGAATAGAAAGAAGATTAACAACTTCAGATTGAAATTTAAAGAAATAAGCAAGTCCTCTAGCAAAAATTTCAGGAGAGATCCCTCAGAATTTATGGTACTAGCACTAAAATGGAGTATAAATGTCCAACTGCCAAATCAAAAATAACTTCAGTTTATCCTGGTCATCTTTTTGGGCTGGTGACCTCTGAGGAAGAGCAGAGACACTTGTCAGAAAACTTGGCAGGTCCTTTTATAAAATGGAGCCAAGGCAGCAAAACTATCATCTTAAGTGCAGGAGTACGAGTACTGCCCAATAGAAGGATAAGTTGTCTCTGATGGGTACACAGTTAAAAGGGAGTGCCAAGGAAAGAGAGCCACAACATGTGAAAGCAAATGTATTCCAGCCAAAATGGTTTTATCAGAACGTTGCTTGGCTTGGAAAGATCAACCTTCTGAATGAAGTTCATTATACAGAAAAAAATGTTGGGGGGGGTGGGGTGGGGGACAGTGCACAAAACCCAGAGGACAGAGTCTCACTAGGACATCCTATACTATTTCACTAAGTAGCAAAATCAGGGGAAAATACTTTCAACAGATGGTTCTGTCTCAAAACGCAAAGCGGTCAGAAAACAACCATTTCTTGAAAGTCTTCTTGGCTATACAAAGACTTAATAGTCATTACTGACTTACCAAAAGAGAGCATCTAAGTCCATTTCCTAAGCAAATGCCCCTCTATTTGAATCTGTACAAGGAAGCAACTTTTTTTTAAGTCCACTTCCTTACTCCCATCACTATTCTTCATAACGGGTAGTAGGATCAAGCACCCTCCTTGCCAGCTTGTGTGCAAAACACCATCCACATTGTCCAAGCAGAGGTATGAACTTTAGGAGGAAACACCCAAAAGGCTAAGAGGGGGACAGCTACTTGCTTTACTCCATGGCACTAGCATGCAAGTGCGACTCTTGGTCAAACTAAAGACCTTAGGCCTAATATCTCTCACAGTAGCCCCGTACAAGGGTAGATATAGCCATTGTAACAGTAGCCAACAGAATTTCTGGACTAAGTGGTCTTCCCTCTAGTCAGCATGTTGGAACAGGCCTATAGGATTCTTACACAAGTTGGACAATTTTAGAAAGATTTTCTGGAAATTAGCCAGAAACTCAATGTCAGTAGCAAAACGGATCTGAACTTTCATACCCCTCAGAGGATCATCACTTTCAAGACCAAATAGCTGGGGGACCGTGAATGAGAGTGGCGGCACTCGGTAGCTAAACAGGAATCTCACTTGTCTTTGGTACAGAAGATTGTAGGTTTTATTCCCACACCAGGTGGCTGGATTAAAATTTCTAATACTGATGACACTGCGGTGCAGCACGAGGGGAGAGCTGCACTCCTGAGTGCACTGTCTTGAGACATTAAACAGAGATCCGATCTGCCCGAGTTGTTGGTAGCTTAGATGGAGGTAAAAGATCTCACTGCATTTATCAAAAAGAGTAAGGGAAGTTTCCCAGTGTCCAGGCCAAATTTCCAGACCGTATTTCCCTTAATTAGTATGAATACCACCTTGGGTCTCCCTGAAAGAGAGAGGCCACTGGCCTAGTGGGACTAACCTGGTTACAGTATATATACATACATACATACTCAATCTAAAAAGGTTGCCTTTATGCATTCACTGTATGTTGTGATGCACAACCAGGGACAGTGACCAAGTCTATGCTGGATCCTGATGCACCTGCAGCCTTGTAAGTGGTATTGTATGCCTGGCCATGAAGCTGCCCACAGTATCAGCTGTGGCCTCAGTCAAAAAAAAAAAAAAATTAAAAAAAATAAAAAAAAAAATAAAAGCATATTCTGAAGAACTTACACTCTTGTCAGTAGCGCATCAGATTTCATCCAGTAAGTTTAAAATTATAGCAAATGTATTAGGTAGCTCAACACCCTTAGTCACACTGTGAAAAATGTGAACAAATGCTTTCCAAACAGGTTCCTGACTCTGAAGTCCACAACAGGGTGACGGGTTGCTGGAACCTGAGGAGATGGGCTGCTTCTCAAGCGGCTATCACAACACTGATGCAAGTGCATGCAGCACTGCGATTATGCTCAGATATTCAGAAAAAGACAAATCAATTGAGCACGACAAGACCCAATTTAACAAATGTTAAGCACCCCCTGCTTAAGTTGTTAAGGTCAGTCTAGCACTGTAAAATCTACCAGTATGGACTAACAAATGACTGGCAAAATAAAAGGTTTGGTTCTGCCTGCCATCCATACTGTTAAGATGCCCCTCATCCTCTTACAAACTTGGAAAGTAACTAGAACAACAGGATGTGTGTTCACCTGAATTTTCTCTGAAAGATATAAATTCTGAAACTGAAATGTATGTCACTATTCAGTGATTTCAACCATCCATTATTTGCCTGAAAACCACAACCTTTTGAACAGACCAAACAAATGAGACAAAAAATTTGGACAGTTTACAGGCATGGCAAGATTATTGTAATGTAAGGGAGTGTGTTACACCGCCACTTCAGCTCTGTCATAAAGGCAAAGTGCTTTACTGCTTTGAAAGCCGGCAAAATACTTATTTTGTTTCTTTTCTTTTTTTTTTTTTTTTTTTTTTTTTTTCAGCAACTTGTAACTAGTAGTGCATTGAGCCGATAAAACTCCATACATTACAAAGAATTAAGATCAGGTCTCTGACCAAAATCTTCAATTATGTGTTCTAGACATGGATGCCAAGATTCACCTCGAGCTTTTTCTTGACATCCATGTCTCAAACACAAACTGGGTTGTGATTGCTGACTATAATAATCCTCTATGTTAAGTTTAGGACCGTCTTCACAGGAAAACTCCTTAGGGAATCAAAAAATTCAACAAAACTTCCTTGTTAGAGAGGCCATTGTGAGAAAGTGCTCCAAAGCAAGAAAAGTGACATTCTGCATAATGTTGCCTAATAACAGAACCATTTATATGAACTACTAAAATACCTGGCAACCTTTGGAGAGAGATCTTTGGGGAGAGGAGATGGTGGTTGTGGCTCAGCCACTCCTTTCCTACACTAAATGCAAGATATCACCAAATTATGAGCTGTCTTATGAACATGTTATGACTAGGCTTGTATAGACCCTAGGGCCGATAGCCTAGTACCAACCTATAAACATGGGGGAGAATTCTGATCGATGCATTCAGTGACAGAATCTAGAATTGCCTTTAACTGTCTGATCTTGGAAATATATTTTATGGGTCTCATAGGCTCTGGAGACAAAAGATCTCATAGCAGCCAGTCCCTTTTACAACAGATGGGCTGAAGGGTAACCCTAAAGAGGAGGAACTTTGCTAAGTTTTTTGAGCTAGGAACACAGAAAACCAGTATCTCTTCGATATTAAACACTGGTGCCAGTATAAATGTGAGGGTGTAACAAACTTGGTGCATGGGTACTTGGGGGATGGGGGTTTTGGTTAAACAGGTCCCAGTGTAACAGATCTGGATAAAATGGAACCTTGGTTAGCTAGCATTGAGGCAGCTCACTGGAAATATGTTGGGTAAGCCAATGCCTGCACTACAGCCTGTACTGCTAATATCAGAGTCTCAGATTCCAGGGAAAAGGACATTGGTCAACAACACCCAGTTTTCTGGGATTTGAAGGGCAGACACTGTTCCCCTCGAAGGTGGGTCTTTGGCCCCAAAAGTTCAACAGCAAAAGTCAAAAAATCATAACAGATATGATGCAAAGTAGCAATACTTTCAATGGAGCAGAAGAAGGTGCAGAAGAAAGAGAAAGTAGTTAATCATCTGGACATCCCTCACATAAAGCAGTGGTGGGCTCATTTTCTTCTAAACAGTTCATAGAACATTAAAACACTCCAGAGTGTGAAACAAATAATGTATAGAACGTGTAAAATAAGACAATAGCAGACTCAAACTTTTAATAAGCACTTTCATTTAGTAATGAATAAACTTGTTTAATGTTCAGAATACCATCATTACATTATATACTTGCATTAAAGGATGTCACGTACCATTCAAATTAGCCAATCCCTACTGACAAAACTGAATAAAAAAAATAAAAAATAAAGGAGAAACCACCACATACATCAAATCCTAAAAATAAGATGCTTCTATTCAAATGAACTAGGTTACAAATCCATAAAAACGCCAAAATAATTTAACATACAATTAAGTTGACATTAAAGTGACACAATGTACAGTTGTGTACACTTAACATAAATTTAGATGTTAGAGTGTATTCACTGCTACAGTCATTACATTTGGGTTATCTGCTTGCAAGTAGCCCTCAGTCTGCCTGATTAACCAAGTTTTGGGTCCTGCGTCATTTGCTCTCTATTCTTCCGTGACATCAGGTCGTTAGGGGTATAAAACATGCAGCCGACGTCATTACATCAGTTTTTCTTGCCCCAGATGTCAGGTGCTCCCCTAATGGGAAGCAATTAAATCTATAAACATACAAGGTTATACCTCAAACAAAAAAGCAAATACACCAAAAAGCTTTTAAGCATTGAAAAGGAGAGAAGAGGTATAGCCAAACGAAGTCAGGGGGCTGGAAGGAGGGTAACCAGGACTGCAACAGTGAATACACTCAAACATCTACATTTATGGTAAGTGTACACAACTGTACTATTTTCTTCGTGTTTCACTGTTGTAGTCAATACATTTGGGTAGATTCCCAAAGCTATGGTTGGGAGGAGGAGTTTATATAGCATTAGGACCAGCTTATAAGGCCCTGCAAAACTGCAGTGACAAAGTCAGCTCTGGATTTAGAGAAAATTGGCAAATGGTACTGCTTGGTGAAAGTATGTACAGAACTCCAGGTAGCAGCTTCTAGAATGTCTCTGGTAGGAACACCTCCGAGAAAAGCTGTAAAGGTAGATGCATCCCTGGTTGAGGTGGATCTGATCCCTTGTGGGATAGGTTTTCCATGGTGCTTATAGCAGAGGTGAATGCAATGGCCTATCCATTTGGAGATAGGTTGCTTTGAAATAGCCTTCCCCACTGTCCCTGCAGCAAATGCCACCAGCAGTTGTTCAGATTTCCTTTGAGGTTTAGACCTGTCCAAGTAGAATCTAAAGTTGCCTGTGCACATCTAAGGAGTGCAGTATCCGTTTCCCTTTGTTCTGTGGATTAGGAAAGAAGGTAGGCAAATGAACGGACTAATTAAAGGCCACACTGGCTACCACTTTTGGCATGAGAGAGGGATTGGTCCTGAGGGACACCCTGTCCGCATGAAAGATGATGAAAGGCTCCACTGCCATAAGGCCCTGTAATTCAGATACCCTTCTTGCTGAAGTGATGGCTAAAAGGGAAGCTGTTTTCCAAGAAAAGGAATTTTAAATCTGCAGTAGCAGCTGGCTCGAAAGGAGGAAGGGTGAGTTTCCTCAATACAAAGTTAAGGTCCCAGGCTGGAGTTAGAGCTCTCCTGGGTGGTCGTAAAGTTTTGGCCCCTATGAGGAACTGCTTGACCAGTGGGAGAGAGAAGAGGGGAGGTTCCGTGTTATATATGAGCTGAAATGGCTGAGGCGTGAATTTTTATTGAGGAAAAAGACATGCCCTTGTGAAGCATCTCAATTAAGTATTGCAAAATCGGAGGTAAATTGGGCACTGCTGTGTTCATCCCTCGAGACTGGTTCCAGGCACAGAATCTTTTCCATTTCTCAGCATAAGATTTTCTAGTACTAGGCGTTCTTGCCTCTAAAATGACAGCCATCATAGTATGAACCTATGAATCGCTGGTTTACTGAGGGATGGTAAAGGAGAGCTTAGGTAATTAGCCAGGCTGCTAGGTTCAGTGTTTGAAGCAGAGGGTGCAGAATCTGGTTCTCCTGCTGAGACAGCAGGGTAGGAGTCTGAGGCAGGTGCCATGGGGCCAACAGTAACACACTGCGCAGGAAGGGGCAACAGTGTTGGCATGGCCAGGCTGGTGCAATAAAAATCATCCTTGCTTTGTCTTGTTTGATCTTTAGTAGTACTTTGGAGAGCAGAGGCAGAGGAGGAAAGGCATAAACAGATAGGTTTTTCCAGCTGAAGGACAGAGCATCCACTTTCAAGCTTGTCTGTGGAGAGTCCTTGCACAAAAACTTTCCAATTGATAGTTCTGGGGGAGGCAAACAGGTCTATATCTGGGCTCCCCCATTTGCTTGTCAACATGTTGAAAATCCTTGGTTCCAGTTTCCACTCGTGTGGGTCCATGAGGGTTCTACTTAGTCCATCTGCCAGTGTATTTAGTTTTCCTGGCAGGAACTGAGCTTGTAGATGTACTTGGAAGCTCAAGGCTGTGTTCCACAATGCCATGGCTAATCTGCAGAGGGGGTAAGAATGTGTACACCCCTGCTTGTTTATGTACCACATAACAGTGGTGCTATCCGTCTTTACCATTAATTGTTCTGAAAGAATGTGGTCCTTGAAGGCTGTCTGAGCATTCTGTACAGCAAACATTTCTTTATGATTGATGTGAAGGTGCATTTGAATTGGGTTCCATTTGCCCTGAATGCACTTCCCTGCCAGGTGCGCCCTCCCCCATGCATAGTCTGATGCGTCTGGGCAGCAGGGGGTAGTGTAAATGGTAGTCCCTTGTTTTGGTGGCAGGCCTCTGGTCACCAAAGAAACTCTAGACGTAGACAAGGAATGATAGGAATCATTGCTTCTAGATCCCGAGAATGTTGACATCATAGGCTTTTTAGATAGCATTGTAGTTTCCTCATATGCAGTCGTGCATATGGAATTAGAAGAATGCAGGAGGTCATGAACCCCAAGGCTTGTAGTATTTGCCTTGCAGATAGCAGGGTTTTTGTGACCACTTGTTTGAAGTAGGTTGTCAAGTGAATTTGTTTCTCTGGCGTGAGGAAAGCCATCTGGGAAGTTGCATTCAAGCTTGCTCCCAGGAATATAATTTGTTGACAGGGTACCAGGTGTGATTTCTTTTCGTTTATGGTGTACCCCAGACAAGTTAGCACCCTCTGTACAAAAGCCATATGATTCAAAAGTATGTCCTGGTTTTCTGCCTGAATTAGATAATCGTCCAGGTATAGGTATATTTGAATATTTCTTTGCCTGCAAAATGCAATGACTGGAGCTAGGCACTTTGTGAATACCCTGGGCGCAGTAGATAAGCCAAAGGGCAGTGCAGAGAACCGACAGTGCGTGTAGCCTGCTTTGGAGCTTAGGTAACTTCTGCAAGATTCTCTGATTGGGATGTGCAGGTATGCTTCCTTTAAATTTAGTGTTGCCAACCAGGCATCTTTGCTTAGCACAGGAAGCAACTGGTGAAAAGTCAGCATCTTGAATTTTGAAATCACCAAAAAGGTGTTGTAGGCAGGTCCAGGATAGGACGCCATGAATTGTCTTTTCTGGGTACCAGGAAAAATCTCGAGTAGAAACCTTGTCCCTTTTTCTCTTCTGGTACCAACTGAATAGCCCCTATGCTTAAGAGAGACAGAGAGAGAGACAGAGAGAGAGAGAGAGAGAGAGAGAGAGAAAACTTGCTGTTGGGCCTCTGCCCACTGCTTTGGAGGTAGGTCCGGCCAACTGCTTGGAGTCAGTGACATGTGGAAGTGAAATCTGTATCCTTGGGACACTATATTTAAAACCCATTTGTCCTGGGTAATGAGTCCCCAGTTCTTTGCATGAAGTGCAGTCTTTCCCCCTAAGGGGGCAGTCAGTTGAGAAGTGCTTGGAAGTTTTAAAAATAAGTCACCAAGACAGTTTGCCATAAAGGGGAGTTTTATTACTCTCACATTTGGAAGTGGAGACCCCCGCTGCTTAGTCCTGGGCATCCCCTGGGACTGAAGCCTGGGTGCTCTGCTGGATCTGGGTTTGGACTGAGAAGGTCTGGAAGAGGCAGAAAAGGACCAATTCTTAGAAGGCCAATGCCTACTAAATCTTGGAGGTTGTACTTGTAAAAAGTCGTTAACAGTTGGCATAGATTTAGCTATTTCCTCCATCTTTTTAAGAACTACTTCTGCCTTGTTGCCAAACAGGTGACCCTGATTTAAGGGAGCATCCAGTAATTTTGCTTTAACATGATCTGGCAAGGATTGCTCCTTAAGCCAAGCATGCCTTCTAAGTACAGACACAAGTTACCGCAGTCCTGCAAAATGCCTCTAGTGAATCAAAATCACAATGCAATGAATGTTTATCAACTTGTTCAGAATGCATAAAATCCTGTAAATCCTTATTTTCAGCACAATCAGGAGTCAACATCATTTTCTGTGTAAGCAATCCAATAATATGCAGCTGATACTTGAACATATGAAACTGGCAATTCAAGGCCCTAATGGCCAAAGTTGCAGAAGTGTATAAATTCTTACCCCATCTATCCGGCAACCTGGAGTCTCTATCAGAGGGGGTAGGATTTTTGGCAGTAGTAGCTTTAATGCCCTTGGGTCCCTGTGAAATGGTTTCAGGATCTGCAGTAGGATTTTTGAAAAGAACTTGTGAGAGTCAGGAACCATGTAATATCTATCAGGTTTTCTGGAAGCAGGAGATAGAGAGCCAGGGGCCATGCTAGATTTAGAAAAGGCATCATCAACAATGTCCAGTACAGGAGGGTATAGCTAAAGGCCTGTGCTGGGGCAAGAGTAAAATCCCTAAGCCTCTTTTTAGAATCAGAAAAATCCTGACTTTCCCCAATGAAAAAGCTCCCTGAGAGTATGCAAGATTTCACCAAAAGAGAAATCCTCTGGGGGGGAAGCAGAGGGAAGAGAGTCCTCAGCATCAGAATCCTCATAGATAGAGAAGGGTTAAATCCTGGTCATCACAGGAAACAGAAATTTCAGAATCCTGGTCAGGAGTATCATAAGCAAACTCAGTCCTAGGTCTCTTACACTGGGAAAGTTGGCTTCCCCTGAGTAAAGTAATAAGGTCTTCAGTCATTTTTATCATTTGTTCTTTAGGCATAGAGGTCTGACCATGCAGTCTGGGCGGCAGTTTTCTAGGCATGGTTCGAGTTTTAGGCCTTGAAGAAGAAAATGGCACCAGTTTAATATGCAAGTCAGTAGGCCTGAATACACCCTCAGAAGCCAGTGCCTGCACAGCGGCACTGGACCCATCCAAGATAGAGACATCCGCAGGTTCCACAGTTGAAGCATCTCGCCGCATACCGGACTCCAAATGGGTCTCAGTAGAGGCCTGCGAATCTGAAGTAGCGGGCATCGGGGGCTACAAAAGCGCCTCACTGAGTACCGGCGAACTAGGCGGCCTGTCTTTATCTTGGCATTTCTTCGGAATGTTGGTAGTCGGATGGCTTAACGAAGACATATCAGGATAACTGAACAGAGCACCAAAAAATTTAAAAGCGCAAATATACCGATGACAGATAGTTTGTGGTTTAAATAAGGCACAAAACAGACAGCCAGGCACAAAACCGACAGCCAGGTACATCATGGTCAGGGCCTAGGCAAGGAATACAGTACGAATTTTATGAGGTATTTGCTTTCCACAAGAAATGCAATTTACCTTTACTGACATCGGTTTAGAGCAAGAAAAGGTTTCCCCTACGGGGTACTTAGATTTTGGTTGAAGACTTCGGTTCTGAAACTCGAAAACGAAAATTTCAGGATTCGGCCGACCGGCACTTGCGAACTGCTTCTGCTTTGGGCACTGCACGGCAAGAAAGACTGATGTAATAACGTCTGCTGCATGTTTTATACCCCTGACTACCTGACGTCACGGAAGAAGAGACGGCAACCGACACAGGACCCAAGTATTTGTTAATCAGGCAGACTGAGGGGTACCTGCAAGCAGATAACCCAAATGTAATGACTGCAACAGTGAAACATGAAGAACATCTTTAAAATTATCTATCCAAGGCTTTAAGTTTCAAAAGGTTTCACAAGGACACAAATGCATTACGTATACACACACCAGAGTTTTCTCCAATCATGAGTTTAAAATTTGCGGTTTTACAACAGGTGGTTAGGCAGGAGGGGGGTCCATGGAAATTTGTTTTGGAAGAGAGGGAGTTATGGTGGCAGGTCTTTTTGAATACCCCCCCCCCCCAGACTTAATGATGCTATTTCCATTACGAGCCTTCTGAAAATTAAAGCCTTGTATAAATAACTTTATGGTGTTGAATTATTTTGACATTTTATTTGGCTGCCTTTTATGGATTTATAACCTAGCTCATTTGAACAGAAGGTTTTTATTTTTAGGATTTGATTTATGCGGTGATTTCTCTATTTTTTTATTTATTAAATTTTGTCAGTAGGGATTGGCTAATTTTTATTTGAATGATACGCAAAATCCTTTAATACAAGTATATAATGTAATGATGGTATTCTGAACATTGTGTGAAGTTTAGTCACTGCTAAACGAAAGCGCTCATCATTAAAGGTGAGTCTGGTATTGTGTCTTGTTACTTTACATGTTCTATACATTATTCGTTTCACACTCAGGGGTGTCATTTTATTGTTGGTTTTTTGAATTATAGTTGTTTTTGGTGAGTTTTGGCATTAGCCATGGCTTCCACCAGGAACGAGGATTTATGTGGATGTATTCCACAAAATCAGTTTACTCAGCTGCAAGACTCTGTGCATAATTTGACCTTATTAATTCAACAACTTACGCAGCAAAGATGAATTACCAATTTTCTATATGTTATGAAGACATTCTGGTTTTGTTACGGAACGGGGAAGTTCAAATGTCTAATTATTCTATTCCTTCTGGACAACCAAGGGTGAGATCACCGTTTACTGGGTTGGACATGCCGCCACATTTACAAACGGGTTCCTTTCAACTTCATTCTTGAACTCAATGGGAGACCACTATTGCCATACCATAAGAAACTATAATCTTCTACGGAGAATCATTTACAAGAGTTTTGTGAAAAAACACACTGCCTATTACAAACTCCATCAGGAGAATATATATTTTAGAGAAAGTCTTAGACTACAGCAAGTGCACAAGGGTTTACGAGTGTGGAAGCATCCAACTGGATTGGTGCAACATTCCTTATTACATCAAGTGTTACTAGCCATGTTTGACAGGCATAGCTGTGAACCGATGGAATTACTGGTTAAACATAATACAAAAACCATGGATGGGCTACATAGTAACATTAAAAAACTGGATGAGGTTATTATGAAGGATAATGTGTTGCAGGAATTTAAAATTCAATACAACAGCATTTTTAAAGATACTGACAATGTATGTGCTACTATTCAGATTCGGAAAAACAAGAAACTTAAACATGATCAACAAGTCTACTTGCAAGGGAAAACTTCTCCTCCTCCACCTAAGGGGCAGCAAAATAGGCGTAATCTTATCCACAAATCAAAAGCTGAAGTTGGAAGTGATCAAGCTTCACATTCCCATGGAGACTAGATGGCCCCTTTAGACCCACCTCCTCTACCCAGATCCGAAAAAACACGAAACCGAGGCTTCAATAGTTACACCCCATATGGACAGGGATTCAAGAATTCTTTGCCTGGGCAAAAGAAAGGATGTCACAGCTACAAAAACAGAGGTGATACTTGACTCGTTGTCTGCTAAACAACCTAGTTTTTAAGTAATATACAATTATAGTAGCGTTAATTTGACTGCCGCACATGCTGAACTTTTTAGTAGAGGATTTATTTTTGTACCTAAGTCAGAAAGTTGACCTGCCTAGGTTAATTTGCGATTTAAAGCTGTATACACGGAATCTAAATTTAAAAGTAATACACAAAGATGAGGTTTTGTTTCAAGATGTGCCAAATAGTGCTTTTTTACGCATTACGAGTTCTTTTAACACGGAAATGCATCCTACATTAGAATGTTTGAGAAGATACGCAAAGTGGACTTTAGATATTTATTTAATCTCCCTAACCACCAGTTTTGCCAGGATAATTTGTCTTACAATCAATATTGTTTACTGAAAGAAATAAAATATTATGAACATGTGAGATTTATGCAACTTGATAAAAGGTGGAGGCATTATAGCAATGGATTATAATGATTATATTCAATGAATGTATGCAGTGTTATATCAGGATAACTCTGTAGAAGCTTCTGTTAGTGAAGTTAATGTTGCTTTTAAGAATATAGATTATTGTCTATTTGATATGATGACAAGGACAGATTTCACCAATGGAATATGATGATTATCCAAAAACTTCAACTATATTTGGCATGCCCAAAATTCATAAAGATTTGCGTGACTCCCCTTTATGTCCTACTGCTGAGTCAAGAAAACCTAAAACTAGTTATATTACACGGTTCATAGATTCCCAGTTTAAACAAGATGTACAGAGTAGTCCACACATGTGGGGATTCCTGGCAGTTTAACTTCATGTAATCATTTGATGCCTTATAGAGATGGTGCTTTTCTCACCATCAATGTGAAAGATTTGCAGTGGTTCTCAGAATTCATGTCTACTAAGTTTCATTATAACCAGGACAAGGCCAACACTTTACATCATTTGATGAAGTTGGTTTTAAATAATAATTATAATTTACTTTGATGGACAAATATTTAAGCAGTTAAGAGGGATGGCCATGGGGGCAGCCTGTGGTTCATTTTATGCCAATATCATCATGGGAATATAATTTTTTGTTTAACAGTCCACTTTATTCATTCATTTCTATGTATATTAGATATCTTTATTTATTACTTGGATAGGAACTAAGGAGTAGATTTTTCCTTTTATTGATTATATTAATAGTACTACATCTTTTTTCAATTTACATATACAGTCGATTTTTTTAAAGTATAGCATACTTGGATGTGTATTTGACTAAAGTTCCTGGTGATTATGGTCTTAAGTCGACTATTTATAGAAAGCCGACATACTCCAATAGTTATTGACATTATTCGAGTAGTCACCCTTATGTTAAACGAGGGGTTGTAAAGGGTCAGATGGTACAAACTGCCGGTATGGTCTCTGAGGATGGAATCTTTATTAATGAATGCAATTATTTACAACAAATGTTTTTAAAAAGGGGATATCCTGGTGATCTTGTAATCAGAACCAAGTCTGAAGTAACTGTACACAAAGTTTGAATGTACCTTTATTTCAGATGGATTTTACATCAGGTTATTTTATTGCTCAAAATGGATATGAGGATGGAGCGGTCCTTATGGGGTTTTCATTCCCTACAATACCACAGTTTGGCCAGGGTTTAGTTATTAGAACTCACGGGGTTTTTTTTTTTTTTTTTTTTTTTTTTTTTTACAACTTATAACACGAACAGTTCTTTGATTTCAGATATTGTTGCCAAAAACTGGGACCTGATAAATGGGGATCAGGATATTTCTGTATGTTTAAGGGAACACCGTAATATTATACTTAGGAAAGGTTTGAATCTGAAGAACTTACTTTAACAGCCAAGGGGAAATAAGGCAGTTGGTAAGATGACTCAATATGGGATCTGCCATCAGTGTAGAGACGTGAATCCTGTGACTTTGGTACAAGCTGGGGAGAAACACAACTATCTCTGGTCGGTTTAGTTGTTATTCTCGAGGGGGGGGGGGGAATCAATACTGCAAATTGTACACAATGTAGAGTCTTATATGTAGGTAAAACTGAGTGGAAACTGTTCCAGAGAATATATGAACATATGTAGGATTTAACTAATTAGAAAGATACCAATGCATTATATAGACATATCAGACTTTTTTTCCAATCATGAGTTTAAATTTGCGGTTTTACAACAGGTGGTTAGGAATCCAAGAGGGGGTTTCTGGAAATTTGTTTTAGAACAGAGAGAGTTATGGTGGTAGATCTTTATGAATGCGTGCCGCGCCCCCCCCCCCCCCGACTTAATGATGCTACTTCCATTACGATCCTTCTGAAACTTAAAGCCTTGGATACATAACTTTAAAGTTGTGTCACTTTAATGTTAACTTCATTTTATGGTGTTGAATTCTGACAATTTTACTTGGTTTTATGGATTTGTAACCTAGTTCATTTGAAGAGAAGCATGTTATTTTTAGGATTTGATTTATATGGTGATTTCTCATTTATTCAATTTTGTCAGTAGGGATTGGCTAATTTGTATTTGAATGATACGCAACATCCTTTAATGAAAGTATACAATGCAATGATGGTATTCTGAACATTGTCTAAAGACTTTTAGCTATTACTAAACAAAAGCGCTTACTAAAACATAGAGTCTTATTTTACACGTTCTATAAAAGTTATTCATTTCATGCTCGGGAGTGTTTTTTTATTGTTTTTTTGAGGTAAAGTCGTTTTTAGTTCGTAGAACTTGCATTCCCTGAAGCATTAACTAGACAAAACATATTAGAGCTTCAATGCAACAAAACCGGTTCATCCTGTTCCATGAAGTGTGTGCTCTAGTCTTAGTTCAGCTGTTCAAAAAAAGAAACAAGAACCCTAAGTGAAAGCTTTCAGACTGCGTGTCTAAAAGCTTGAAGATTTACAAGACTTTTTAACTTAAAAAGTTTGTGCTTGTGTGATTTATGCTTTTCTCTGCTGAAGTAGATGTTTCATCACCCAAATCAACACAGGAAGACACTTTTTGAAAGAGTGGTATACACATGAAAGTTCTTCTGAGGGGAGAAGCTTTTAAAGAATTAAGCAATGTTAAAGTGTTTGAAATTTTGCGCCTGAAATCAACATAAATGGAAAAGGCTGAAGTGTTGTACTTGACACAGACAAATTAGCCATTCGGTCCATTTATACGTGGGAGCAAATCTGTTTACAGCAGGTTCACTTGCTAATCACAGAAACCAGAAGTGAATGGGCCTACACCAAATTACAAGCAAAGCTGACAAAAAGAATGGCAAACACCTGAAAATATCTGCAAAAAAATACAGGAGGGAGTCGATTAGCTGAACTAATTGGGACCTAGGTTAATTCGGATAATCAAACTGTTCAGATACTCCAACATATAATTGAACCTTATTAAACAAAAAAATAAATAAACTTCTAAAATCTTGTTTTCTCTGTACACAGGGACTAACCAATTCAGCGATTCCAGTGGACAATGAAGAATATTTTTCACACACGAGTTGGCTACAAGCTCAAAAAACACACACAAGCGAACACACTTTTGCATATTCAGACTTTATGATTTTTCCTACCCGAAAACTTTGGAAGGCTGCATTCAGATAATCGACACTCTACTGTAAAGGTAACATTCCGATCTAAATAACAGAAACAAAATCTTTTACCTAGAATAAAGTCATTCCTTGACAGCCCCAACAGAAGCAACAAGCGGCCATTTGCAGAGCCATTAAAGAGCTTCATAATGAGATGGTAATAGACAGGCAAGAGGATGCTATGCGCATCATGGAAAGGGATGTAGTTAGTAGACTAGAGAACTTATGTACTCCACAGTCATATGGACTATGGCATTAAGTACCATTAATTTTTATTTTTGTTGCATCTTTCGGCTTTTCCCGGTTAGGGGTCGCCACAGCAGAACTCCGGTCCGCTAATGATTGGCAGTAGATTTTTACGTACCGACTTGCCAGGCCTGACGCACAACCTTCAACGAAGGTACGCCCATTCATGCACGTCTCCACACAGAAGACGCTTTAGCGGACAATCGAACAGGACAACATCTTACTGTGAGGCGACAACGCTACCGCAGCACCACCACCATTAATTTCTATACTGAAGTTAAAGGATATCAGAGATGTTACTGCCTTAACTCATTACATCCAAGTGCCACCTGCAGAGGAGTCTGCAGTTAACTCCTGCCGACTCCCATAGGCGTCAAATACTGCTTGTTCATACTGGCATCAATAATTCCAAAACCATGCTAAGTACAACATTTTAAAATATTTCATCTTAAAGCTAACACAATGGCAAACTCAACTGCATTAAATGTCTGACATCTGTCTAGTGCAGGTAAAGATATATTAACTGTTGTTTTTATGGTATTAAATTTATACAGATATGATTTTCACATTTTTCTAAATATTTCAACAACCAAGTAACAGAACTCCTTAGCCTCATATGAAAAGCTCTCAGCTAGACAAATAAAAATGATGCTGACAGCACATGCATAACTTGAGTAGTTGCGATATTTTAAGTCGTTTACAAAATATTACAAATGTAGTCACTGTGTTTACTGTGGCTTATTAAATTCAGTTTAAGACCTAGAACCTAAAGAATATTACCACTATAAACAGTTTGCGCTGAAGGGTTTGCCATTTATACTTCTTTCATAACCCCTATGGTTCCAGAGATATGAACATTTGTTTGAAATATGAGGACAATTTGATTCTGTCAAAAGGATTAGGTAGCGTTATCACCTCACAGCAAGAGGTACACTCGTTCGATTCTCGGCTGGAGAGCCTTCTGTGTGGAGTCTGCATGCCCTCCCTGGGGTAGAGTAGCGTTCGATAGACATGCGTGAATGGGCATTCCTTTGTTGAAGGTTGGGCTGACTGGCAACTCGACACTGTAAAAAAGAAATCTGCTGCCAATCATTAGCGGACCAGAGTTTCGCTGCAGCGACCCCTAACCGGGAAGAAGACGATGAACAAGGAGGAGGATTAGGTTCTGCCCATTGGAAGTTACAAGGTAAACTTCCTGAGCTCCACTGGGGTGAATGAGTTAAAAGTGGTGATCTAAAAAGATGCACAAACCCAAAGAACAAATATACACTAAAAACAAAGGATAGAACAAGTAAGTATGGCAAGGATAACAGAAACAAGTCAATTTACTAAACAAACTACTGCACTTTTTATCTTGGCTCATTTCAGTCACAGACCAAAACAATATGAAAGGTTACAGCACACACAAACATAAGTCAACAGATTTAAAAGTATTGTACAAAACAACAGATTAAAAAAAAACACAACTTACCAGTCTCTTATTTTTGCTAAAAATTAAACGACTACCTATCCAAACACCAATGATAACAGCAACAGAGGAGTAAATGTAGAATCGACTGTGCCATAACCACCACAGGGAAAACGAAAGCAAGTAATTCCATGAACCTTCAAGAACATCTGCAAACACAAATTTTACAAATTATACAATACCTCTATATTTCAGTGTGCTTTCACAAATAAGATGTTCAACTATTTGACTTCGGGCACCACCTTCAAGCAATATAGCAGCTGTGCAGTGTGCACAAAATAAACAGTTAAAAAACACCCAGTTTATGACGGGGGGGATTAAATTTCAACTTCACTGGACTTTCAACAGCGAATATAGTCAAACAGTGAAATACTACAAATGGCTGTGAACCATAAAAAAACAGTTCACACACATTCTACTTTCGAACAAGGATTTGCAATTTCAAAATGTTTGACAGACTAGAAGGGACTGAAATCCTTTCACTTTCTGAAGAAAATAGGATACGCAAAATTATACAACCACCTTTAAAAATTGATCACAAGACTAAGTTTATTAAAGTCACAAACCTCAGATGGAAAACAAACCATTAGACAGCATATGAAAATGATACACAAGTTAAAATATACAGTGATGATAGTAGTAACACAAACTTAATATGGAAAACAAAAGCAAGGTTAGCATCAAACATTCGTAAAATAATCTAGCATCAAGGGACGTTAACACTCTTACATAACTAAACAGCACAGCAGCGTTAGCAGCAGGATATGCAGCAAACTACAATACAATAAGAATGACATCACATTGTCTGAGTGAAGTTCACAAAGAATACAATATGCACAGCTTAATATACAGGGAATGAATATCACACTATAGTGAGTATAACAAGATGGTCATACAGTAAAGGCAAGGCAAAAAACTGCAGCGCACATATTACACAAGAGTACAGAAAGTAGACTGGAAATCTTATTTATCGTAGTCTCCTGAAAAGCTGAATCAGTTTAAGTTCTGAATATACATAAAGTTTCTCAAATAACCCAAAATAAACACAAATTTTAGACTTAACCTTCTGCATTTACAGTTTGTGGTTCGTTTTTGCTTTCTTGGTTATTTTGCACCTTCGCCATTTACATTTTAGACTAATCGTGCACAGTGCAACTCAGGATGTTACAAATTTTTTTTTTTTTTTTTTTTTTTTTTTTTTAACTATACAGTAGGTATACACATACATGGTTGAGTGTGTGTGTCTGCACACACACACACACACACACACACACACACACACACACACACACACACACACACACACACACGTATCCTTCCCATACACACACGCAGATAGGTACACATGTAACATTACATGTTTTATCTATGTAATTATCTGTGCGCATGTGTGTAGGAGGATACATGCATGTCTGCATGTACACATGTATTATATACATACATGTGCTTATTTATGTGTGTGTATATATTATATATAAATAAAATGATGCAGGTTTAAAAATTCTTAAGGTGTTAATTGACAATCATTCCAGGTTACAGTCACTTGGGGATCAAATTAAACATTTCAACGATAGCATCATTTCTCATCTTCACTTCGAATAAAGAAAAAAATGACTGGATAACACTCTATGCCAAAACTGCATGCCATGCTGCCACCATTGCACTACGTAAAAAAAAATGCTGACAGATTGGCATCAATATCAAAAATAATACTGCCTACTCTCCACCTAAATTTAATAATCGTTACAATAAAATGCATCATCTGGGCATCAAGATCACAATACAGCGCATCCTACCACTAAAAATGCTTCAGGGCATTACAATCACAATGCAGTGGTTCCTGATTCTAAAGTACCATCAGCCCAAATTAGATCTCCTCTTTCTACAGATGCCATCACTCATGTTTCTACCATTTTCAAGGAAAAGGATTCCTCTGGTCTATCCAGTGTTAATAAAAATTCCACTGTCCGAAATATTATGTTGTCTCCTCCCCCCTCAACAAGCAGAGTTTTTCTACAGAATTTTTTATCCAGCAGTGCACACATTTCAGGCAAAGGGAGAGGGACAATGAAAGGAAGAGAAACAGACAGAAGCAGCAGTCGTGCAACAGAAGGAGGAGAGTTTAGATTCTGTACAGACAGTTATTTGAAACACCAGTGCAGTATTTCATTTGACTAGCAAACCTTTAGACACAAATATAATTTCAGTTCTAGAAAAAGGATTCGATTTTATTCCAGCACAATGTGCTACTGTTACAGATGTAGTACTTGACTTAAAATTGTACATTAAAAAGCTCAATTTGAAACCAGGTTTTTTTCAATAATTGTAATTTTACAGTTGACAGTGCAGAACATAATTCTGACAGCAGCTTGGTTAATGTTTCACACACAGGTAGTAGTGCCACTAATATGTCGCACAGTAACCCTTTGTCCCAGTATTTGTCTCAGTGACAGGTTTTATTAGTGACTAACAAAGATATCAGTGACAACATTCTTAGGAGAAGCATTTTTAACCCGACACTTCATTCCTCACAATGGTTTTCTCTAAAGTATGTATGGCTGAAATCAGAAAGGTTTAACCCAGCAAACCAAGCGTTAAATTATTTAATCTTAAGCAGTTGGAAAGAAAAGCTCTTCAACAGATTTGTAGAGATCCTTTGGTCAGAGTCATGAAAGCTGATAAAAGTGCTGGTATTGTAGTGATGGACAACATGGTTTAAACCCGTAAGATGGAAGTTACTTTGAGTAATTGTAGCTTGCTACAGATCACCAACCATGCCCCAAGATTATCACTACACCTTTCTAAACATACTGGAAAATACTGAGATACAACCAAACACCCTAATACTGGGTGATTTCAACTACCCTGCCAATAATTGGGAAAACTGCTAGTGTACCAACACCTTTGCCCAACGGTTCTTGGAATACATACATTCCAACGCCTTGGATCAACTAATCCTTAGTCCCACCAGGGGCTCCAATATCCTAGAGCTGGTCATTACCAACATGGGAAATTGAAGCTCCACACCTATGGCCACCCCCTCATTGGTCAGGTCTGACCATAAGCTTATCACCCTTGACATCCACATCCCACCCCCACCCACCAGTAAGGAAACCTCTAAAAAAAACTTCTCCAAAGCCAACTTCATGCTACTCAAGTCAGAAGTAACCAACTTCATGACACCCATGCAGACGGGAACTGAAAGTTCGACTGTTAAATCCTGCACTAAGGCACTGTATGAGCACATCCACTCGTGCAGGAATCGTGCCATCCCCAATAGAACCAAGACTCTCTCCTCCAAAAAAAAAAAAAAAAAAAGGAAGCCAATCTGGTGATTCCTTGCCATAAACAAAATTTATAACAAAAGGAAGAAACTGTTGCAGAAAAGAGGAAAATCCCAGGATGCAAAAAGCTCCCTTACCAGTCTCAGTAAGTAGCTGAGATCCCTCATAAAATCCTCCAAAGCTAGTTACGAAAATACAATTGCCAAAGATTCCAAAGAAAACCACAAGGCATTGTATAGCTATGTCAAGAATCTATTAAATATACCCATCCCAAGGATATTGCCAATAACCTGGCAGATCAATTCAGTGCAAACTTCATCACCCCCTCAACCCCTAAAGGGCCCTTCTCAATACCGAAAGATTGCCAAATTCCAGTAAGAACGGCCACAAACGTAAAAAAATGCACTCTCCAAAGCTAAGAATACAGCATCCACGGGACCAGACGACATCCCAGCCTGTGTATTACATGAACTATAAAATGAACTGGCACTCACCTAAGTGTCATGTTTAATCATAGCCTCACCTCAGGCTTCGTGCCCACTGAGTGGTGCACAGCTACAGTTATCCCACTCCACAAGAAGGGAATCCACCTTGGATCCCAGGAACTATCGCCCCATCAGACTGATGAGCCTGATCTGCAAGGTCATGGAATGTATAAACAAAGACATTAGCAACCTTCAAACACCGGACCCCATGCAGTTTGGGTTCGTGCAGGGCCGATCTAGTCTCCTGAACCTGACTGACTTATTCTAATCAGTCGCTATCTGGACCTCTTCAAGGCCTTCAACACCATCTCCCACTCTGGAATCATAGATAAACTTACTAAGCTGGGCATTAATCCCTGTATCACTCAATGGGTTGCCAACTGGCTTACTGACAGAACCCACACTGTAAAAGTAGCAGACTCCAAATCCAGCTCCAGACAAGTGGAGAACCTCAGGGTTCAGTCCTGGGACTGCTCTTGTTTGGCATCTACTTCTCTGAAATACAGGCCAACACTAAGGACTCTGGCTAACAAAGTTCGCAGATGACTCCAAACTGGGAGCCATTACTGAATCCCCAAATGATGTAGATACTCTACAAAAGGGCTTTACAGAAACAGATGCTCAGTGCCAGAGCCATGGGCTCAAGCTCAATGCCAAGAAATGTTTAGTTATCCCCTTTGGAAAAAACATGTACCTGTGAATTACCACATAGGTGGCAGTATACTAAACACCGAAAGTGTGATAAGACTTGGGGACAGGTGGACCGTGGTCTCGCCTTTGATAACCACATCACCAGAAAAGTCAGGAAATCCTTCTATGTGGCACACCTCATCACCAAGGGCTTTTCATCCAGAAAAAAGGAGGTCATTGTCCCACTGTACTCATCCCTCATTAGACCCATTACAGAATACAACGCCCGTTTGGTATGTACCTCTCAAGACACCTGCAACAACTGGAAAGGCCACAGAAATACCTCACTAAAAAAGAATCGCAGGCCTAAAGCAGATGCCCTATGCTGACAGTCTTAAAAAATTCCACCTATACTAGATATATATATATATATATATATATATATATATATATATATATATATATTTTACACATATATCACACACACACACACACACACACTGCATATAGTCTACTCAGAGGCGATCTTTGCTTAACATACAAGGCCATGTCAAACCCAGAGCAGTTGGACATGCTACACAAAGAAAACCCAATTCCTCAGAGAGACACTCTCCACGGATCTGAACCTTGTCATCACAATGAACAAAACATGCTGGAGGGATAGGTTCCTGACCCAGAGACTCCTGACCCAGAGATACCCAGACTCTGGAATAGACTGCCCATACATGTCAAGCAGAGCACCTCTTTGGCCCTCTTTAAAAGGAATCTTGATGACTGGATGGGATATAGGAAATTCACCCTGGGGATCATGCCAGTCGCCCTGCTAGACAGGGGTCCAGGGAAGTAAATACTGTGGGAAGAAATAGCCAGGGAATTGTTATGGCTAGGCTTGTATAGGCCCTATGGACGATAGCCTAGTACCAACCTATGAACCTATAACAAAAACTACAACATCGTCAAGCCAAATGACATCTTGCTTAAATTCCAGGAAATTGATCGCATTCTTGTGGAACTTTGTAATGACAACTTTCTTTCAAGTCATGAATTGGAGTTCATGCAAGTAACTAATCCATGTCTGGGGAGAATGTTTGGGATTCCCAAGATACATAAAAAATATGTCTGATCCAGCTCTTAGGCACATTGTTTCATGCAAGAAAACCAAATCTGAATTTAATTGCTGAATGTCTTGATTTTCATTTAAACTGCATTGTTAAGTCTTCTCTGTTTTACTTAAAGGACTCTTGGGAATTCTTAAACCAAGTCTTAAATTTTGTCAATGAATACGACAATCTGCCTCATCCTATTAGATGTCTTTTTACTTCTTACTCTTGACATTGTAGCCTTGTATCTTAGTACTCCACACAAAGAAGGTATTAGCTTGGTGGAAAGATACTTCACTATTCATGTTAAGATTGAACCACAGAAAGCTAGAACCCCATGTAGAGTGCTACAGACTGAAAATAAAGTTTTTTGTCTAAAACAATGAGAAAATCTATTATCAGAAAAAAAGGTGTTGCCATGCGAGCTAAAATGGCTCCAGCACATGCCAACTTAGTGCATTGGAAGCAAACAACCTTATTAACTTGGAAGGTTACAAAGTCCGGCTGCATACACATTTTACCGATATTTTTTTTCTGTGGTTAGGTTCCCACTCAGATCTTGAAGCTTTCATTATTATCATCAGGGATAGCACCTCTTTCCTTGATTTTACTATTTCAGGCATTGGTCAAGAAGTGCATGTTTTAGACATTACTCTATTGATGTCTTACATGACTGTTTTTGCTCCACGATTTATCTTAAAGACACCTTCAAAAACAATTACCTGGATTACAGTCAACATCCCACCTTTATAAACAAGAATATTGTAAAATGCTAATATGTACGCATCAGCAGACTCATTAGTGAAGACAGCATGTTTTTTATTTATTTTATTTTTTTAAAGAGAATGTGAAATTCTCAAAGGACTTTTTTTTTTGAAAGAAAAAACTACCCTGTAGATTTCATCTACCCTTACAGGCATTCTCACCACCAACCCATTTTAAAGAATAGGTTTGCTAGTATCCGCAAAAATCAGGTCATTGACCGTTCTCGTTTTCCACTACCAATCTCTTCAGATTCCAACAACATTAGACAATGAATCACCACAAACAGGAGCATAATTAATGTTAACCAAGAACTTTGCAGAGATTTGGGTCTCACTCCCTCTTTTTTTTTTTTTTTTAAAACAAAATTTGTTTAAATCTTTTTGAATCAGAGAAAAAATGGTACAGTTTGTAGATTCCTAATAATGCAAGCATGTTCTCATGTGGTCATTGTATTTGCTGTAAATACATTTTAGTGGAAGATCAGCTCTTTCTGTCAGCACAGAGTTTTACCCTAAATTTTAAAGAAGTATTCAATTGCGCTTTCGGGGTGGCCACGGTGGTGCAGTGGTTAGCGTTGCCTCCTCACAGCAAGAAGTTCTCTGGTTCGATCCTTGGCTGGGGGTGCCTTCTGTGTGGAGTCTGCATGTCCTCATTGTGGTTGCGTGGGTTTCCTCCGGGTGCTCCGGTTTCCTCCCACATCCCAAAGACATGCTGTAGGTGGACTGGACACTTTAAATTGGCCCTAGGTGTGACTGTGTGCGTGTGTGTGCCTTCGGTGGAAGGTTGGGTGCCGGGCTGGCAACTCGACACTGTAAAAACTCCACTGCCAATCATGAGTGGACAGGTGATCCGCTGTGGCGACCTCTAACTGGGAAAAGCCGAAAGAATAAGATTCAATTGCGCTTTCACTTGTACTGTTTACATTGCGATTTGCTCATACTGTGGATCACTCTACATTGGTAAGACTATTCATAAGCTTAGTGATAGAATAAAGGAACATTGCAGAGTTATTAGAATCTCTGACTTTAAAAACGCTTTAGCCAATCTTAGCTTTATTTGTTCCCAGTTTTCATGTTTTAATTTTTCTGTTCTTCAGAGAGTTTTTGTGCCCTTTGACAGTAATACCTTGCTTGAGGTTAAAGGACTACAGTGGCAGGTCAGGCTGCATGCTGACATGCCCCCTGGACTGAATGGTAATTTAAACATAAAATGTTTATGCAAATGGACTAGATAACTCATTACCAACATTGTGGGAGGAGCTCTCTCGTATTTTAGGCTGTTTGCTTTTGAATTTTCACTCATATTTGAATACCAAATGATTTTTGATGAAGTTTGATAAACGAAGAACTAAAGTGCTCAAATCAGAAGTTTGTTTTCTAGTTCTTTTTCCTTCCTTCATTTTTATACATATATATTTTTTTATTATGTATATTAGACATTAAATTGGCTGTAGGTATGCACGTGAGGGAGTGCTATGAAAGAATTATTGTGGTAGGGCTAACCACCCGGCAGGATAAACCTTGGGTCGAGATGATTGTCACTGCTGAAGTGACACCTTGACCCATGTGCAAAAATGGGAAAAGGGGTTGATAAATATATATTATATATATATATATATATATATATATATATATATATATATATATTATACACACACACACACACATATACTTATACACACACAAAAAAACATATGCTTATACCCATAGTTATTAAAAAAAAAAAAAAATGTAATGTCTATGGGTAGCACAGTGGCACAGCAGATAGGGCTGTCATCTCACAGCATGAGGTTCCCTCGCTGGTTTGATTCTTGGCTGGGGTACCTTCTGTGCAGAGTCTCTTCCAGGTGTTCTGGTTTCCTCCCACATTCCAAAGACAAGCAGTAGGTGGACTGGGCACTCTAAATTAACCACAGGTGTGCATGCGAGCATGTAGTCTGGAAAAAGTACTGTGGCAGGGACAGCCACCTGGCAGTGTAAACCCTGGCTCTAGTTGATTGTCACTGGAAGAGAAGTGACACCCCAAGCATGTGTCTAAAAATGGGAAAAAAAAGGGTTGTGGATGAATGGTCATATTATATCGACATGTACACACAAATATACACACACTTTTAAGGATCAGTTTATATCTGTGTCATACAAGTGTGTGTATGTGTGTGTGTGTGTGCGCGCACAGAACTACAAAAAAATAGAAATGAAAATGCAAAATTAAAAATGCTGAATTTTAAAACAGAATATACTGTGGCACTGAATTATTTAAAACTAAATATTAGAATTAATGCGTGTAATGCAGATCCCTATAACATAATATGGGTATGCCTCCTACATTTCCCAACATTAAAATATATCATCATCATAACCATCACCATACAACTAAGACTACACTGCACTGTAGCATCCAGTGCCTCTGGTGCATATAGACAACACAGCCACCACCACATTTTATGTTTAATTAGTGCTTGATTTTTACTCCTTTTGGTAAATTCATCTTTTATTTCACAATACCTCATCATGGCAATGTATTCTCTACCTATTCAATTGCATCGACTGCCAAGGTTCTGGGAATTTCACATTTTCATTTATGTATGGGTGCATATGTAATTCTATATTGCATACTTGTACTTTCCTGCCCAGGGACAGAAAATACTTTGTGAACCACTAATGGCAGAGTTGACTAATGTGATATTGAACATACAATACTTATTTGTCCCAAAGAAAATAACGTTAGATTTATTATTTTAATAGAATGAAATAAAAGAACTTCCAGTAATTCAAAGGTATCAAAATCTACTGAAATTTTGGAACTCATGCAAACCTAATGATATCTTGCTGAAAAGATTCTATGGCCATAACTGCTGCAGCTGAACAATATCCTTTTCACAAAGAAACTCAGACACAACATGAAGGAACCCACAACAGTTAAGAAAATGTAATCCCTTTATTGAATCATCACTTAAGACATAGGCAAACCTACATTTATATGGAAGAAAAAACATATTAACATGCACCCACGTACATACATCACTTAGTCTAACATTACATAAATTCCTCACTTCCTGCCTTCCCTTAAACCCCACTCCTCCTCCTCCAGATAATTATTCTGCATGTATTGTCTCCACAGTTTCCATTTATTTCTATATAATTTGCTCCTACACTTTTCCAGTTTTTTTTTCTTGGTTACAATTGGTTTAGACTGTGTGCCATTGTCTAGCAATTCCTTCTTTGGTAGCTGCCAGAATTAAACTTAACATGGTCCTACTATGTGTCTAGGCAGTTCAGATCTTGTATCCCAGCATAAAATAATAATTTCCTTAGTCACACCCATTTTCACTCCCAATATTTCTGACAGTACTCTAAGGAATTCTTCAAGTCTAATAACTCATTACACTCCCAAAACGTATGTCCCCAGTAACCTCTCTCTTCCCAATCATACCTGCAACATTTGCTATCAACCCAAGGAAAAATTCTTTGGAGTCTGTGTAGGTATTTTTACACCCCTAAGCAAACAATTTCAAGCAAAAATACTACATTTTATAGATTTTGCTGCATACTTGGGAGCCATACGTATGTCTTCCCATTTTTCTATTGCAAATTGCTTATTCAATCTTCTCAATCTTTTCTAACCACCTCTGATTGATTCCTACAGTTATCATGCAATTTTATATGCCTACTGAAGACACCTTCACTAACAGTTTCTGTTCTAGTATCAACTAAAAACTCTACCAGAGCAGGTTATTCACTTAGGATCCCCCTATTCCTTTTTTCTTTGTCTACACTCCGACTCTAGTCCCTCACAAGGAAGGCAGTCTATGGCCTGCAGTTCATATATCTTCTTGATCTTTTTCCATATTACTTTTCAGTATCTAGTTATTTGCTTCCAATACCTTGGTTCCTTTGCCAGTTTTTTTCCATGAAATTCCACCCCCTCTTGCCTATGCTCTGTACCCATAACTGCAGTTATCCCTATCAGCAAAATCCCCTCTCTCCATTCTCAAGCTGGCTTAACTCTTAGTATACGTTCAGCTACCTTATGAATATATTCCTTATCATCCCTTTCCACTCTGAATCATAACTTTTTGCTTGTGTTATGTACAGGAGACTTAACTGTGTACCTGTAAATATCCCTTCAAATTAGGTAATCCTAAACCACCTTAGTCTACTTGAAGGATCAGTTTATCACATTTGACCCTTGCTTTCTTCCTCTCCCAAATAAATTCCTTCAACTCTTTACTGTCCACAATTTTTGTCTGATCTGTATATAAAACTGAAGGGACTAAACATTTCAGTGCTTGTATCTTGCTATCCATAAAACAAGAACTACCAGTTTCTCTGTTTTTGTATTATCTTTTGTCTAATCTCTTCCCACATAATCCTTAGCTGACATAACAGAAGCCTTTTTAATTCATACTCCCTAAACATTTCATTTTATTATTTCCCCATAAATATGGGTATTGCTAAACTAATTCATGTCTGGGTATATAATTTACAGCTACAGCCTTTGTTTTATCTTCATTAAATTTTCAATCTGAAAGTACTTGAAACTGTCTCAAAATGTTCCACACCACCAATCAATGTCCTTTTCTGGTTTTATCAGGTACAAAATAATACTGCCTACAAAAGACATTTTTCTTTACTATCGTACTATTTATATCATTGATTTTTTTTCTTCTGAAATGTTCCTTTAATTTTCTTTGTCAATGACTCTCGATATAAAGCAAACAACAAAGGGGAAAGAACAGCCCTACCTGGATTCTCTGTTCAGACAACTAATCAGAAAGGAACTTTCCCACTTTAATTCTTGCCTACCCCCTGATATACATTCCTAATTAACTGTATTATTGTATTAGGGAATGTAAATGCTTCCATTGCCCACTCAAAATCCCAGCTTACTCCAAATTCTCTCTCTTCATAGAGACCCACCAACAGTGGTACTTTCTTACATTCTGCTTCCCTCTGGATCATAAGTGTTCTGTTAATGTGGTCAAATGCTTGCATCTCTTCCACAAAACCATACTGACCCACAGCTAACAATTTTGACAACACCTTTGCCATTCTTCTACTATTACAGACATGAAAATTTTATATAAGCATAGTTTAAAAATTGAAATGAGTCTATATGAAGTTGAGTCTGATAGGTTTCAGGAATTCTAGCCACTGCAGCCTTCTTCCAGGATACTGGAGCTTCTTTTTAAAATCCTGTTGAACAAAATTATGCAGATCTTTATCAATTTCTTCTCTCTATATTCCTGTTAAAGTTTACAAGGTAAATCTGTCACTGGACACTTTCCTGAAGATTGATTACAGGTCAGTTTTTATCATCTTCTCTCGTCTTCATTTTTAACTGTTGAGCCTTATCTACCTCTAATCTTGGAATTTCTGTAATCTCTCTAACATTTCTAAGGGATCACTGGTTATTTTTCTCGTTATAGGCACCCTAAGTTTGGCCAACAACCCTTTCTACTTTCTGTTGCCTAAGTTGACGTGCCAAAATTTTTTATGCTATGGTGTTAATCAAAAAACAGTTGCTCAACAGCAATCTTTCTAAACTCATGCATATTATTTGGATACTCCCTTATTTTCTCTTTAGCACTCTGCAGTTGTCTTACTTCATGTTCCGAGAGATTCCCCCTTATTCTACAATAACTTCACATTTGTCAGCCACTGAAGGATTCCTGTTACTTAGTTGTTGTGTTGTGTCTTTTCGGCTTTTCCCGGTTAGGGGTCGCCACAGCGGAACTCTGGTCCGCTAATGATTGGTAGTTGATTTTTACATGCAGAGTAACCAGCCCTGACGCACAACCTTCAACGAAGGTACATCCATTCACGCATGTCTTCATGCAGAAGACGCTCTAGCTGAGAATCGAACCGGACAGCGTCTTACTGCGAGGCGACAATGCTACCGCACCACCACTAGACCATATTACTTTTTAATGTTTACCCTATTTTTAAATTCCACTTTAATTTTATCCCATTCACCAGCTAAATTTCCATCCTCCCTAGAATAATTTCCACTACCCATTCTTAAAATTCCTCTCTTTTTAATAGGTAGGTGGGAAAGTGCCAGTGTCTCATTTTTACTTCATCACCCTGCATTTTTATCTTAGTTTTTATTGGCACATGATCTGAAATAGTTATTGGATGTGTGTCGATACTTTCAACTAACTGCACATGTTCTATGGAATATATACTTCCATCTACTAAAGCATAGTTATTGTACCCTGGTGAAAATTTTAATTTGCTCAGAGTTCCTACTACTGAATTCACGTCTTCATATGCAACTATCACTGATGAGCCTCACCCTCATTTCATACACCCTTACGTATAGACTACACAAAACCGCTTTACTACATGACATCCAATTCATATTATGAAATGCTTTATACAAATGCTGTAAATCACAAAAATGGTCTTAATGTATTTTGTTTTCTTTTAAGTGGTCTTCTAAAAACATAAATGACAGAAGTGGGGTCTATGCTTTTCAGTCAACCCACAATTTTATCATCAACAAAAGTCCAAATCTTTCTCATCCACATTTTCTTGTAAGCCACATTTCACAAATTGATTGATGCTTTAAAATCTTACCGTTATTCACCAGTTTGAGTTCCTGGTTCATCTCCATCTTCCGTCAGCCTCTGGTTCAAGTCCAAGGTACTCTAGACTTGAAAATGTTTCACTGGCAAAGTCTCTCTATGATTTACTGTCAGAAGAATGAGAAACAAAGTCCCCTTTTTTGCTGGGTTACATTTTTGGACAGAAGTTTTATTTCCTCCTTAGCCTGTTCTGCATCAAAAATGTATTTGATCTTCCGGGGTGGGGGGCTATTCTTTAGACAGCTGGATACAGCCAGTTGAATCTCACACCTGCCTCTCGACATTTCCCAATTGCAAGAAATAAATTTACTGTTCTGCCCGACGTGGAGTAAATAAATAATTTCCCACAAAACACTTCCTTTCCAACTTTTAGTTCTTTTGTCCTTCTGCCACAGTTTTGTCAGAATCAACTCTTTCTGCTGGTAGAATTGCATCTTTACTGTTAGAGGTCTTGGTCGCTTTCTCATGGCCAAGTTTGGAACACACACACAATAAAGTAATGTCTTTCGGCTTTACCTGGTCAAGGGTCGCCACAGCGGAACTCCGGTCCGCTAATGATTGGCAGTGGATTTTTACAGTGCCGAGTTGCCAACCCGATGCCCAACCTTCAAGGAAGGCACACCAATTCATGCACGCACCTACCTGCATGTCTTTAAACATCACTTGACCATGGGGAGGACATGCAGACTCCACACAGAAGGCGCTCCAGCCGAGAATCGAACGGGAGAACCTCTTGCTGTGAGGCGACAACGCTAACCGCTGCACCACCACAGCATTCCACAGACACACACAAACACACACACACAATGAGCCCTTTCAATCTGTTAATCCTGCTGGGGAAAACCAGTCCAGTTACTTATTTGTGCTTTCATAAAATTAACAGTGTATTCCTTCCAGTTTCCCTGGTACAGCTGAAAACCTCAGGGTTTACCTACGTGCTCTTTCCTCTAATGCTACCATTTCTGAAACATCTCTTCCTTAGCATTTTCATACATCAGCAATCCAGATGAGGCAGATGATCTGGATTTCAATCTCCTGTCCATTAACATTTTATATGGCAAGATACTGGAGTTCCTGTAATGAAATGTTCATACACTGAAGTTAAGAGATGATAGTCACAGCTTTGGATGCAGCTCATTCTCATGAGATTGTTTATTGTGTGGATAGTTCTCTTTACCTGCCATTTATTACACAGTATGACTAGATGCCACACACACACAAAATCTGAATTTCAGACTTTTGCTTTAGAGTATGCTTTGCTAGGATTTTTGGTCTCTTCACTTGACTTGCCACAGACACAGTCTATGGAATTTCCCACATCTACACTAGCAATTCTTTTCCGTTTGTACATTTTTAAGACTTCATCTATAGAAAACTAGTTTATTCACTTGTAAGGCCACAGCTCACACAAAACTCTTACTGTTATCTACTTGCACACAACAGCTAGTACTTCTATAATAGTACTTTACTGTAGGTGCATCAAGGACTAGTTTCTTGACCTTATAAAAATCCTTTACTGTTTAAAGATGCAATTCTCAGTTATCTTACACTGCTTTCTTAGAGGCCTCTCAAAGATGTTCAGTAAAAACTTTGCAAGATCCAGCATCCTTCCTATATATTTCTGTAATGTCTGCATATCTTCTAGCTTTACATGTACTCAGCTGCTCACCCCCCCCCCCCCCAAAAGGCTTCATACCATAGGAAACTAGAATATCACTCATGCAATCCACAACTCTCTCTCTCTCACATTAACTCATTCCCTCCAATGGAGATTTGGAAGTTAGCACTGTAACTTCCAATGGGCACAGCCTAAACTTTGATAAAATCAGATTATGTCCTCATGTTTCAGGAACCAAAGGGGTTACTAAAGAAGTATTCAAGGCAAACACTCCAGTGCAGACTATTTTTATAGTAGTAGTAGTATTCTTTAGTTTCTATGTTTTAAACTAGATTTTGTAAGTCACAGTAAACAAATTTATACTATTTTGTAAACAACTTACAATATCTCAGCAAACACTCAGGTTACACACACAGTTAGTAGCATTTTGTTCATGCAGTTAAGGGCTTTTATCAGGCTAAGCAGTTATTTCTGTGCTACTCAGCTGTTGAGATATTTAGAAAATCGTGAAATTTATGACAATATAAATTATTATATGAATAGCAATTATCTCTTTACCCACACTAGACAAGAGGTCAAAAAATGCAATTTTGTTTGCTATTGTATCAGCTACAAGATGAAATGTGTTAATACTTTGTATGCAGCATGATTTTAAATTTATTAAATGCAAATATGAACAAGCGACATATGATGCTTAGTGGTGTCACCAGAATGGAACTGCAAAAACACCTACAGGTGTCATCCAGCTGTAATGAGTTCTATATTTCAGTCCTAACTAAATTACATTGTCATAAGCCCATTTGCAAGAGGATAGAGACCCAACTACAACCCAGGTGACCAGGGCTCAATTAGCAGTACCAGCACTGCAAAAGCCAGGTAGGGAAGATGAGAAGTGAAGCAAATAAAGCAGCATAGCCAGTTTACCTCTCTCTTTGAGGAAGGGAGTTTTAAGCACAAGGGGATGGATATATTCTTTCAGTGCAGATCATGGAAAACTACCTCCCATTCTTTTAAGCTGGTGGGTGTCCCTCGAGGAAGTAAAACATCCAGTGTGGTCAACCTACTGCATGCCACCTTCTTCAGCAGAAGCAGGCATGGACAGGGATGTAGGGCTTAAATGCAAAAAATCTAAACCATCCCTGATGGCTACTAAATAATGGCTCCACTTGGCTGACTCTCGCCCTCAGTGACAGGGAATGAATGGCTGAGAGGCGTTGATTGGTAGGCAACAGGGGCAAAACATTGCTTTAATGTGGGATCTGTGCATTTTTAATGTGGGATCTGTGCATTTCTAATCAGATTTCTTATTTTACAATTGCTCTTATTTAACCTGCAATTACAGTGTTTTACCATATTCAGCAGTTATATTAGTGTTAGCTTGCTCTTCCTTTTTCTGACCACAACATTAATAGATTTTTACATTACCTTAGAAGCTATTAATTACCTGTGCAAAAACTCTTCAGAATATCACAGATGTTGATGAAATATCAAATGGAAGTCGCTTTTTTCCTCTTAAATGATTTTTGCCCTTATACCTGCTGACATTCAAACCTCCCCAGCTCAGAAATATGCCAATTTACTCCTCCATGCTGGGCATCCTCAGAAAGGGAATGATTATTTGAAGGGGCTGTTATTCAAGCAACCATGATGGCTGTTTGTGCCTCTATCTTTACCATTTTCCTTTCATTTGCTTACTGTGGGGATGTGGGGTCTTGCCCCACTGTTCATGGTAATCTGACTTTTCCCCCCAAGGTGAGGTCCTATGGAGACTATACAAACTTCCTCAGTTTCGATGTATACAGTGTGCCCATCCCCAATTAAATAGCCTGCATCATGCCAAGTACAAGCTACGGAGGGATTTCTCTGAGACCTAAACCCACTCACTGCTAGCTGGCATGAGTACTCATATGACACGCAGGACTCCTATGCCCTCTCTCAATGTCTGAATGCTTCAACACACACTCCCACCATCACAAGCTTGGAAGAACCAAGCCCATGACTCCTATTCTATGACCACTGGTGTTGCGCAAGACGGTTGGTTGATTAGGATCAAAAATGCATTTCCCACAAATGGGCAAGTTGAGGCAAACCACTCAAGTCTTCCAATGTCCAAGCGACTATAACTCAAGTTACTTGGGTCAAAGTTAGGGCTTCATACACCCATTCCAAGAGCTGGGGTATCGATGGTATATTAAATTGACAAAATTTAGATTAGACTGTTTCATGTGCCAAACACACTAGATTGTATTTAGTATTGAAAATAATTCAGCAACTGATATTCTCGAAATTACCTCCCAAAGGGGCAAGCTAATATGTAATGTATTCTTTTAAAATTTATTCAGATATTGAGAATAAAGACAAATGCAAATTTTGTCTTTCAAATACAAAGACTTCATACTTGACCATTCTGTTCACCCAGATTGCTTCAAAAAACTTTACATTCAGTTTAGTTCCTGTTTTATTCTAACCCTGAGAACTACTGGGTAGTTTGTCTGGAGCATGCTTTGCTAGAATAGCATCAAGACAATTTTACATGGTATTTTTCCCTGTAATCTTCCTAAGGCAGAAAATAAGCAGTCAAACAGATATCGTTACTGCGTGGCATCGTGCCAAAGATGTTCTCCGATACTTTGGGATTGACTAAATGCACGCATTCTGTTTTACACCATGAATTCATTTTACCCTTCCTAGCATCTCACAAGCTCCACAACCGAAAATATTTGAATATTCAGAGACTTCTTTAAATGATACAAGTTGAACAAGAATACTAGACTTTCTAATTTTAAACTTGCATACCTGCAGTTGCCAACATAAAGGTGCCAACTGGTGACCAGGACAGGTTAACACTGCGCACAGCTCTTACTACAGTAACTTTTAAAGTTTATTTTTGGATTAGAAATATTCTTAGAAAACATATATGTTCTGCTTATGTTTCTAGTTACTTCAAACACTTCTGCAGTGTCAGTGGTGTAACAGACAGCACTCTCGCCTTTGGTGCACAAGGCTGTGGATTCTATTCCCACATCATGTAATTTGACTGCAGACACTGCAATGTAGCATAATGGGACACTGACAAGATGTGTCCTCCTTCGTATATCTTAAATCAAAGGTCTCATCTGCCTGAACGGACGATAGCGAAGTCGAGAAAGATCCCATGGCATCTCTAGAAAAAGTGTGTGTAGGGTTTCTTTTTTTTTTTCCTTTACATCACAAAATAAAAATAGAATACAATATATTCCATACATCCTTTTATTATACATTTGACAAAATTTCCTTCTCACATTTAATATTCCTTCCCCTCCCTATCAATATTTTATACTATCATTAAATATCTACATTTTATTAAACAAAACCATGCATATTCATTTTCCATATTTCACATGGTCAAACATTTTACTATCTATTTTTCCAATATTCTGTCTCTACTTTTTTTTAGTAACCATATAAAATATAATTTTAGGGTGCATTTAGAAAAATGGTTAAGGTCTTCACCTCAGACACATGGAGCAGGGTTTGATTCTGACCTTGGGTAAACTGGCTAGACTTAAAATGGCCCTTCAGGGCAGTTAGCTTAGTATTTACCTATGAACCTATTTATGTATTAACTAGCCATATGTCCTCTGTTATTTTATTCTTATAAACCTACTTCCATATTTCTTTAACCCTTTTACATCCTAAAAAGTACTCTGATGTTCCAATTTCCTTACATTTATAACATTTGATCCATCATTTTATAAAGCATTTCTCCCTTTACTTGCAACTTACCCAAATTTATACACTGACAAAAATCCTCAGCTTCCTCATTCTCCTTTAACCTTTATTTCTATCTTTAACAGATATTTTTCATCTTCTCCAAGACTCAATAGAACACCTCTCATTATATTTTTCATACCAAAATCTCTTTTCACATACTCCTTCCATATTTAAATTTCCATACTATTATTTTACTTGACATTGGTATCACTGATACTCTTCTATTCCCTCCATACTTTTTCACTCGTTTTAAACACGTTTATTAAATTAATCACTTATGACATAGTTTTCATTTATATAAATGTTTGCCTATGTCAACATATTCGCAGTTGCAAACATTATACATCACACACATTCTTTTATACAATCATCTAACATTACCCAAATTGCTCAGTTCCTGCCTTCCCTTAAAACCTCACTCCTCCAAACATTACTTTGCATACATTTGTTTCCACAATTTCCATTTTTTTCTATGCAATTTCCTCTTACCCTTTGCTAAGGTATAAAAACACCTATGTAAACACTTCCAAGCAAAAATCCTAAATGTTCTAGACTTTGTTGATTTTTTTTAGGAACCATACATATGTCCTTGTTTCCTTGCGAATTACTTATCCAGTCTCTCTTCCCAATTTTACCTAACATCCTCCAATCGATTTCTATAGTTATCATGCAACATTTTACATGTCCTACTAATTATCCCTTTTTGACAGCAGCTTCTGTTCTAGATTCAGCTAAAAACTCTACCAGAACATGTATTTCACTTAGGATTCCCCCAATAACTTTCTCTTTGACTATACTCCGATATCAGTTCTCGATAGGGAATGTAGTCAATAACCTGCAGTCCAAAGGTCTTTTTAGTCTTTTCCCATTTTATTACCTATCCCTCTCTAGTTATTTATCATCAATACATCGATTCCTTTAACATTTCTCTACAAACTTCTATCCCACTCTTGCCTATTCTCTACATCTCTAACTATAGTCATTCCTATTGATAAACTCTCCTTTCTCCATTCTTGTGTTTACTTCGTTGACTGCTAATTTATGAATATCATATTCTGTGGGGCTGCGGTAGCATTGTTGCCTCACAGTAAGACGCTGTCCGGTTCGATTCTCAGCTAGAGAGTCTTCTCCGTGGAGACATGCGTGAATGGGCATACCTTCGTTGAAGGTTGTGTCAGGCCTGGCAAGCCGGTACATAAAAATCAACTGCCAATCATTAGGGGACCGGAGTTCCGCTGTGGCGACCCCTAACCAGGAAAAGCCGAAAGACAATATTCTGTATGGTTATTGCTATCCTCCTTAAGGATCTATATCCAAAATCCCAGTCTCTCCTTATTTCTTGAGCTACCCCCATTTCATTATCATGTCTTTCCACTTTGCATTATAGTTTGGGTTGGAATTCACTGGAGAAAACTGGCAAAGGATTCAAGGTATTGGGAGCAAGTAATTAGAGGAGGAAGGTAAAAAATGGGAACAGGTCAAAAGATATTTGGACTGCAGACTAGAGACTGCCTTCCATATCAAGGATTGATAAGAGTATATGCAATGAAAAAGAAAGAGGGGTATCCTAAGCGAAAGACAAGTACTGGCAAAGTTTTTAACAGAATCTAGAACGGAAGTTGCTGTTAAAAAGGGATAATTAGTAGGCCATATAAAATATTGCATGGTAACTACAGGACTCAGAGAAAGTTAGAAAGGATTGGGAAGAGAGACTGGATAAGCAATTCACAAAAACACTGGCAGGATACATGTATAGGACTCCAAATATGCAAAGTCAAGATTTAGGATTTTTGCTTGGAAATGCTTGGATAAGTTATTTTTTACCCCAGGCAGAATATAAATAATTTTTTCCTCTGGTAGATTAGAAATATTGGAGGTGTGATGGAGAAGAACGAGGTAACTAGGAACTTATTTTTGAGTGTGTAATTAGCATGTAGGGAATTTTTCTAAAGTCTGCCAGCTCATCTATCAAAAATACTAGGTAAGCAAATTGGTGTTACTAAGGAAATTATTTTTGAGCTGAGATATAGAATCAGAATTGCCTAGACACAAGTAAGGCCTTGCTGAGTTTAATTCTAGTGGCTGCCAAAAAGGCAATTACTAGAAAATGGAAATCAGAGTCTAAACCAAATAAAAGAAATGGAAAGGAGTTCTTTAAAAAGTGGTAGAAACACATTACATAGGAAAAAAAATGGGGAATTGTGGGAACAATACATGCAGAATAATGCTTTGGAGGAGGAATGAGGTTTAAGAGAAAGCAGGAAATGAATGAGCAATCTAATGTTTGAATGACAGTGACTGTAATAGAAGATTATATGGAATGCATAATGGTTGCAAGTGAAAATTTGTCAATATGGCTTGTTTTCATCAATATAAAAATGTAAGATTTCTTATGACAAGAGAGATAATTCAATAAACATGTTTTTTTAAAGCAAGCCCCATTACAGCAGTTTTAAGTGGAAAACAAACACACACACGCCAGTAGCCCCTTACTACCCATAAGTCTACCATTACAAGCTTTTCCCCTCTATCCCTATTAGAGCATTTCTAGCAATTAGTACAAGTACTCCCCTTTACCTTTGCCCCTGATATTCTGGTGAATATCTGTCACAAAAACCTCTCCATCAAAATCACATGCTCCCTTCTTTCCAAATTTGTCTCCTGTAACATTGCTATTTGCACTCTGCACTTCTTAATTTGGTAACCTTAGCGTTTTGTCTGCACCCATGAGTTCAATCACATTCCAAAACAATATGTTTAGTTTAGCCATTATAGTAAGCTATTATTTCAGACTATTATACAAGACAGCTTTTTACATGCCTATTTCCAACTTTTGTGTTACATGCACCCACTAATGTTTGGCAGGTTGACACTTTATACAGTTGTTTGTCGTCTTGTCACATTTTACAAGACTGTTTTAATGAAAACACTCAAACAAGCCCCACCACAAAACACCACCATAACCTATCAACTTGAAACAAATACACAAAACTATGTACATAGTCAAACAATGTAAGTTTGACCTTCCCAAAAATTGACAGCTGCACCCACAGGCATTAATTTGCCTAGAATTAAGGTTATTCATATTAAGGCACATGTCACAGCCTGTCCTACTTACACTAATTACTTTATTCCCCTCCCCAATGTGAAAAAACAAGCTGTATGCTTTAAGAAAACTCGACTTATAGCCTTAAGAAAACATGCACCAGCCATATTTAAAGACTACTACATTATACACTGTTCTAGTAAATACATTAAAATTATTTTGTTACCAGAAAAGCTGCTGTTATTCACCTGCAATCATTTCAGACTATTTTTACTGAGCTGTTAGCCTTGTACCTTTTTAATTTTTTCTTAGTAAACAATGCCCAGACCTCTCAACTTATTGCCATCACCTTTATATAGCTTGTTTCATTGACAACCTAACCATGGTTTTGTCTTGCCTCTTTTAATGTAGTAATACTTATATTTCTTAAAACTAAAAAACAAAAAAGCACCCAATTACTTTATCACACAAAATGATCACTGAAAATACTTTACTATATAGTAAACATGTAATATCATAAAAAGTTTTATACAAATGCCAAGAACAAAAATTGTTCTAGTTACCTTTTCCCTTTTAGTATCCTTCCAAGCATTAATGACATGAATGGCCATTCAGTCCTCCAAGTTTAATGAAGTCAACAAAACAAAATCATTCTCTGGGCTCTCTACAGGGCTTGGCTGCTTTTCTCATGCCAGGTTTAGAACATACACTAGATGTGCCCTTTCAATTAAATGCTGCTGTAGAATACCAGTCCAGTTACTTATATGTGCTTTCATAAAATACAGACTGTGCCTTCCAGTCTCTCAGGTACATCAGAAAATCGCAGGTTCTCTCTACGTGCTTTGTCCTCTTACTTGTTTTGGAAACAGTTCTCCTTAAGCAGTCTCAGTCAGACTACATTTCGACCTCGGATTTTTGCAGTTTTACAGTTCATCTGAATTGCTGTTTAAAGCTTCTTCCAGCCTTTCTTTAAGTTTATATACTCCTTCAAAGTTTCACTTATAATCAGCTCTCAGCACATTTGACTTATTTTTTTTCCTCAATTATTAGAAACCATCTCTTGCACCAAAGCTGGAGTTTGAGCTACTTTTTGCTGAACACTTGCAGAATTCTTCCCAGAAAAAAGTGTTTTCTCCTCACCTTTTCTAGTTTATTTTCTTTTAGACTCTCCAAGTTTCTTCTTTGCTGGCATCCAGGCAGTGTACTTAGTGGACAGTAACTAAAATTTTACCACAATAGGCAGAATTACTGGCCCTTATCACTTGATTTTTCACACTGGCAGAGCTAAAATTAAAACTGCTGATCAGTACACAGCCATCTTGTAAAGCTAATTTTAGTTTCTTCATTTTTTTTCTATAAAATTCTTTAAAAAAAAAAGTTTCCTTGCCTCATTTGGTTCCTTTTCCCTTAAAATTTCAAAATGTATTTTCATTAGTAACGTCTCCTAAACCCTTGAGGACCCCTTATATTTCCATATTTACTTCTCCCTTTCCTTCAATATTACTTTTATCAATCCCCTTCTTCTATTTCAACTCATTAATCCCTTCATCTGCTTCCTCATCTCCCTTCAATGTTTCTTTCTCTCCCCCTATACAATCAAACCAAAACTGCATAGTATGGCATTTTTCACCATATTGCTGACAACATATTTTATCATAGGTAGGTAACTAGGCTATCAGCCCTGGGGCCTATATAAACCTAGCCAAAAAGGTTACCTGGCTTTCGCAACCCAAGAAAATTTTTTTCTTGTGGTCCTGTCAAGCAGAGCCGCAGAAGTGATCCCCAGGGTGAATTTTATTTCCCATCCAGTCATCAAGATTTTTCTTAAAGAGGGCCAATGAGGAGCTTTGCTTGACATGAATGGGTAAGTTTGTTCCAGAGCATGGGAAGTCTCTGGGACAGGAATCTATCCCTCCAGCATGTTCCATTTATTGTGGTGACAAGGTTAAGTCCCTGGAGTGTGTAGTATGGAGAGATTGGGATTTCTTTAAGTGTAGCATGTCCAACATCTCTGGGTTTGACATAGCTTTGCATGCTAGGCAGAGATCGCCTCTGAGTGGATGATATATGACGGAGTAGAACTGGAGTTTGAGATGGTCTGCATATGGCATCTGTTTGAGGCCGGTAATCCTCTTATGGAGGTATTTCTGTGGCCTTTCCAATTGTTCTAGGTGTCTTGTGAGATGCACGTCAAACGGGGTATTGTACTGTATAATGGGATGAGTAAAGAGGAACAATGACCTCCTTTTTTCTAGAGAAGAACCCTTTTGTGATGAGGTGTGCCACATAGGATTTCCTGACTACTGTGGTAATGTGGTTATCAAAGGAGAGACTACTATCCACCTGTGTCCCGAGGTCTCATCACACGTTCAGTGTTTAGTGAGCTACCGCCTATATGGTAGTTCATGGGTACAGAGGTTTTCCCAAAGGGAATGATAATGCACTTTTTGGCACTGAGCTCGAGGCCATGACTTTGACACCAAGCATCTGTCTCTGTGAGGCCCTTCTGTAGAATATCTACATCATTAGGTGATTCTATTATGGCTCCCAGTTTGCAGTCATCTGCGAACTTTGCTAGCCAAAGACTTTCTGTGTCGGCCTGCACTTTAGAGAAGTAGATACCAAAAAGGAGAGGACCCAGGACCGAATCCTGTGGTACTCCACTCATCACTGGTCTGAAGTCGGACTTAGAGTCAGCTACTTTTACTGTGTGGGTTCTGTCAGTAAGCCAGTTGGCCACCCATCTTGTGACATAGGGATTTATGTCCATAATTCCAGAGTGGGGGATGGTATTGAAAACCTTGGCTATGTCAAGATAGGCCGTGTGTACTACCTTGCCCTAGTCTACAGCTCTAGTGACTACTTCAAAGAGGTCAATCAGGTTTAGCAGACATGATCGACCTTTTACAAACCCAAACTGATTGGGGTCCAGGGTTTCTTAAATGAATTAACTGAATGCGAATATTCCCCACAAAAACATGTTTTAGCTGCCCCCAATACCTTAAACCTCCCTACTTAACATACAAGGTCACGTCAAACCCAGAGCTGTTGGACATGCTACACTTAAAGAAATCCCAATCCCTCAGAGCCAAACGCTCCAGGAATATAAACCTCGTCATCACAATAAACAAAACATGCTGGAGGGATAGGTTCCTGACCCAGAGACTCCCCAGACTCTGGAACAGACTGCCCATACATGTCAAGCAGAGCACTTCCTTGGCCCTCTTCAAAAGGAACCTTGACGATTGGATGGGAGAAAGAAAAAATTCACCCTGAGAATCACGTCAGTCGCCCTGCTAGACAGGGGTCCAGGGAAGTAAATAGTGTGGGAAGAAATAGCAAAGGAATTGTTATGGCTAGGCTTGTATAGGCCCTAGGGCCGATAGCCTAGTACCAACCTATGAACTTATGCATGCAATATACACGACACTTGGGCAAATGCATTATTTTATCATCTACATTCTAGGTATTACTTCACATTCCCAACCACCACTACAGTCACCTTTAATCTAATTAACAATTTTAACTTTTTTAGATAATTCATTCAAAAAAGCACAAATAGCCTCTCATATACTTCGACGGAATATCATTTACATATTTGCAGTTTTTATTCCATCATATTCATTCCACAAATACCAATTTTTCTTTTTCCATAACAGTCATAACATCATTGCAATAAACCAAGCGACTCAAACATTATATCACAATATGTTCTCTCCAGAGATGAATAAATAATCACACATCTGATGCTTAAAAACCCAAAGAAAGTATAAACATTTTCCAATTTAAAAAAAAAAAAAAAAGAAGAAGGAGTCTATAACAGTACCCCCCTCCCAGATACAATTGTTCCCACCAGCCATGGTAGTCTTTGCATTACATTCACATGCTCATCTTCCTCCCTCTGCAACCGCCAAAGCACACATTTTACTTGACAACTGCAAACCTCCCTCTCCTTCACCCACAATTCTGACACAGACATCTCTGAGAATCCATCTCCTGGAAGAATCTTTTCCATCAAGTTGCTCCATGAAACAGAATCCTCAGCAGGATCTCCTTTTGTGTTTTTCAATATTTTGAAAACAAATTAAGAATTATTTATCCACTGCATTCAAAGATTCACCCTACACTGCCAGCTTGCTCCCTCTGTTCCAGTGACCTACTCATGAGAACTTAGGAAGTGCTACTGAGTACAGAAGTTCCCAGATGCCCTAGTCAAATTTCTTCTAGTAGCACAAATACCACCAGAGGTCTGCCCTGACGAGAGAGAGACAAATAACCTAGCAGGACTAACCTGGTCAACAAAAGAAAATATTTAAACTAGCATTCTTCCCTCTGTGCTTTAACTACTTTAGAAGAAATTTTCAGACTTTACTATAACTCGAGCCTTTTTCACATCGGTAGTGGAATCAAATAGCTTACTTCACATTTAACAACATGTAGATTCATTTGAAATGTATTTTTGCTTTTACATATCTTAGCAAACTAACCTTTTATAAAGCACGGATTCTATATAAACGGAGTAAATACAGAACTCTTCTTTTTGTGCTTAAAGTTATATCTACTAAAGAACTTAAAATTGCACATACTTTTCTCTGGCCTCCATTTGATATTCACAACTTCCCCCTCTCATCTTACAGTCTACTTCAAGTCCCCAACTTCCCATATAGCTCCCTTCTTCCTGAGGCCACTAAACTGGGGGGGGGGCACCTTTTTCAGACGGGCCCCATTCCTATGGATTAGAAAAAAGTGTGGCTAAGTGCATTATAATTCCCTCCCACAATAAGGGAGAAAAGCCAAGACAGTCACACTGCAACTCAGATGCCTTTGAGACGCACTAATCCATATATGCTAGTGTCACTGTCTGCCAGAGATCATTGCGTGCAATTAGGCATAGTCTAACATATTCTAAGCTGCCTTTGTAAGAAGGAACAGAAGCCCAAAATCAACAACCCCCTTCCCCATTTTTTACATGGGGTCGGGGTATCATGTCGACTTCAACTGGCACCATCTCTCTCAATTTAATACCACTCTCTTGCCTTCTTTAACACTCATGCCAGACTGTCAAAAAATCTCTCACAATCCATCTACCTCTTCACTAGATGCCCTCGTTTCCTTTTGCCTTCTTCCTTCCACCCCAAATAATGTTCACCAGATTGGTCTTCTCTGCACGTCTGAACCACCATAATCTCTTCCCTTCAATCCTTTCTACAATTGGAGCTACTCTGGCTTCTGCTCTTAAATCCTCATTTCTTCATCTGTCGCAGATTGCATATCCTACCACCAATTTCAGGCACTTCATTTCCATCACCTCTAACTTCAAGTGCTCTGCCTTTACTGCCCATTTTTCTGTGCCATTGATCATACCTCTGTTTTATACATCTTACTTTTCAACTTCTTTGGCATTCTTCTGTCATACACTACACCTGACACTATGCCAGCTGGCTGCTGCCCCTCTAATTCTAGCTTTGACTTCTTCATCAAGACTTCCCTTCTCCTCAACTATCCCTCCCAAGATCCCTGAAGCCGTGAACCTGTTCCACTATTTTCTATCTCAATTCTCTGATTCTTCCAACTTCCCCACTTTGCTGCTGTTACCACGGTCTTCTCTATACTCCATTTCATCCCATGTGCCTTCAGTTTTTGCATTCCATTCCGCTATCCTCGGACAAACTTCTTGGTTGGCATCTGCCTGTAATGCCACATCATCTCCATGCAGCACCTTTGCTGATATGTCCCTTCCCACCAGTTTGCTAATGTAGTCCCATCACCAGAATGAACAGTAGTTGGGGCTCAGAGCTGAACCCAGATGCACACCCACTCCCACTGGGAACACCTCTGAGGACCAAACACTGATTGTACTCGAGTCATTGGGTCCTTATACATAGCTTTCACCAATTCTACCAATGTTTTTTAGACCTAGAACTAACACAGGACTGCTCACATCAGCTTTCCTGGGACCTTGTCATATGCTTTCTCCAAGTCTAGGAATGCCCAGTTGGACCCTTTCCTCATATCTAGTTTCTTCTCAACTATCTGTCTCACTGAAAACATTGAGTCAAGTTATGCTGCATCCTGATCTAAATCTGAACAGATTATCTCCCATCTTAAACAAACACACAAAGTTGTAGAAATTATCAATCACCCTCTCCAGAACTTTCATGCAAGGGGTCAGGAGTGTTCAAGAACAAACATATGAGATTTGCCTCTCTCCACACTGCTAGAGAGTACTCTCAAGAGTCATTTCTCTCCTATCTCACTCGGCACCTTTCTCATATCTGCTGTGACATTATCAGAGCCTGCTGCTTTCCTTGACTTCATTCTACCTTAGTGCTGAGGTAGGGTCCTCCTCATCTCTCATTGTAGGCTGTGACAGTGGCAGTATAGCTTCTATTTGGTTTTCTTCATTCAGAAGCTGCTGGAAGTACTCCTTCCATTTGTCTTTGGATGTCCTCTGCATAACTGAGCAGGTTGTTGGTGACATTCCTTATGAAGGGTGTCTATCATCTTTATCTTTCTGTCTTTGCCTTGTAACCTGATATATATAGTTTTTTTGTGCCATCTACTGACTCACTTTACATAAAGAACAGGGCATCAGAGGTACTCTTAACAGGTTGCTACTGCAACTCCCTTCTTAGCCTCTTTATTAACCAACTGATATTCCTTCCTAGCCCAGGCCGTCTTTTCTATATCTCATGGTTTCCTGCACTCGTTTCTTTTGATGACTTCCTGGACTTTAGCATTCCACCACCAGACTTCCTTATGTACCATAGCTCCATAACTGCCTTGACCACATATCTGTTCTGTAGTACGAGGTGCTGCCATTCTTCAACTCCACCTATTTACTCTTCTAAGGATGCTAAAGCCCAGAGAAATTCCTTGAACTGTTGTGCTCTCAACTCAAACTTCCAAGTCTTCAGTCTAGTCTCTGATGACTTTAGAACCTTCTCTGACCAGTGCTTGCAGCTGGCTGTGGTAACCAGTGGTTTATGCTGTGGGCAGCCTGTTTCACTGGGGATGATTTTGCAATTGCCGACTACCCCAATCCCCTTTCCTTACTACGAGGAAGTTACTTAAGTTGCATGCTGGCCACTCTTGTATCTGACCTTGTAACCATCTCTCTTTCTGAACCTTGTGCTGGCTACTACAGCCATCTGCCAGACATAAAAGTCTAGAATGGCCTCTCCTTTACTCTCGTTACCCCATCCATGCAAACCAAGATAGTCCTCATATCCTTTTCTGTTTGTTCCAGTATGGGCATTCAAGTCACCCATTTTGAACACCAATTCATGCTGTCCTGCTTTATCTAGTAGGTGCTGCAACTGCTGCCTGAATGCACTCTTGCCTTCACTGTTACAACCCTGATGTGGGGCACAGGCTGAGATGAAGAACAATGACCTATCATTGAGCCCGAGTCAGATTGCCATCCCTCACTGGTTTTCTAAATCTCCACCTTACCACAATTCCCACACAAATTTCTAGTCTATCCTCCTAAGTAGTAGACTCAGGATCCCGAGCCAAGTGGCTTTGTTGCACTGCCCTTCCATCTTTTTTCTTGGATACATAAAATATCCAGCCTATGCTGTTCCACCATGTCACCCATTTCCAAGCATTGTCCTGTCAGTGAACCTACACAGAGTGTAACAATTCTTAGCCCATGTTTGGCAGGTTGACTGGTTTTACATCCTGCTTTCACTCTGAACTTTCGCACTGTCCAGCCAGTAGCTTACTGATCCATGGCTGCTGGATTTCACTGTGGGCACACACTTGCCAATAAGACAACGTATACTCCTCCCACCAATAGCATGGGTACACAGGGTAAGGTCATAGTAGGTCAGGCCCTCAACCCATTTATCACTGGCAAATACCCATGCCTATTTGGGAACATTAGCCAACACAACCAAATCACCTAGATCCATATTGTACAGCGAGTGGCTAGTCCTGATGACACAGTCTGTGATGCATGTTCTCCCATCTTTAAGATACCGCACACTAAAGCAGATGGCCTGTACAACTCTTCCCATAATAGGGCACCATGTAGAGTCTGTGCTGCTGCCCAGAGTTCCATTCTTTGGAGAATCTGAGATGGAAACACTCAGCATGTTTTTCAGAGTTGGGAATAACCCCAGAGACACAGGGAGAACATGCAAACTCCAAAACAGGCACTGGCTAGAGGTCAGAATTGAGCTTTGTTCCTTGTGCATAGGAGGTGAAGACCTTAATTATTCCAGCTGTGTGTGTAGAAGCTCAAATCTTTCCATATATCTGATCTTGGCCCCTCTTTAGTACCCTGATATCTAAGAAAGTGTAAGAAGTGGCCCACCCCACTAGAATGCCATCCTACCCCAATGTAACCTCATCCTCTTTCCTCCCTGGCAACTCCAACAAACAAACACTTGAACCACTAAATGAACTTAGGTCACCTGGGTTGTAGTCAAGGTTTCTCCCCTTTATGCCACAGAGCTTGGAAGTGGCTCACTATTTTACTGCTGCAAAATATCCCAGCTTTGTTTTTCATTTCTGCCTTATTACTATACTAACATTTTACCTTGCATACATACATTTCTCAGTTAAATTCTTTTAATTGTGTACTCCGTTTCAATAGATCTGCACACATCAACAACTTTTTAATGAAGTCGAGTCTGCTTCATTTAACAGTCCAACCTTTGTTTCTTATGCCACAAATTATTCTCCCTTATTAATGAATCATGCAACTCATCAAATTCAAAGTTTTTGGCTATATTCTTCATCTCATATAACAAAGCTTCTACAATGAAGAATACATTTAATGTTTCTTATTAGCCAACATGCAGGAATAGCTCAGTGCATTTTTTCAAGCTTCTCAGCTAATCTGGTCGCACTGAGAAAAACATTTCTAAAACCAAAGCTTTCATTTTTCTGCTAAGTATTACTTCAATAAGAGAAATGGGGGGGGGGTACACTTTTCAAGCAAGAACTATTTTTCTAAAGTTTAAAAACACAGAAACTCTTGAAAGTGAATGTATGCTTTATTATACGGGTCTACTTCATGATGTCGAAAGCCGACAATATTGAAGCTGATCTTAGTCGGAACTACAACATCGAAAGCACAGAACATCGTGCAGGTAAAGAGAAATCTCTGTAGGGGGAGAATTCGCAAACTATAGAGCACTTCCATTTAAGCTCAATTTCAAATATTAAACAAATAATTTAGACAAAATTTAGACAAAAATAAATAACTAATGGTTCACCACTTTCCAATCAGGTTTATGCATAATTCATGAAGACTTCCTGAAGCACTTCAGATTCTGAAACTAGCTACACCAATCAGAATGTCATCTTTTAAGACCAGCATCTTGGAACACCACAAAAAGGAATTAGTTGGACATTTACCTTTTTTATAACATACTATTGATACAATCAACAATTATACAATATATTAAATAAAATATGGGTTTTGAGATTTACACCTGTATACACAATTGTTTCATAGGTATTGTTACTCTTCTGTAACAAGGCTGTGGTAGAAAAAACATCATTTAGATAACAACTTTTACCCTTCTACCCACACAGATGGACTATAAGCCTCATCACAGCTTAGCATTTGCCTTGGTGCTCTATCCTACCCCCAAAAAGGAAGTTTATATTTACTATTTCTCATACAGGAATCTATAAAACACCATTAAACGGCACTTACTAGTTAAACTATAACAACAACACCCATTTTTTAACCAAGTAGACCCAGTGGACATCATCCATTTTCAGGGGTGACCCAGGAGCAACATCTGGTTAGACAATTTGCTAAAGGTCACACAGTAGGCAAATGAGGGCTGGGAGGAAATCAAACCCTGTACCATACGATCAAAGGAAATTACTAGGCTAATGGCATTGGGGCCCTTATAAGCCTAGCCAGAAGTTTACCCCCAAAAAAGTTAGCACTGGTCACTCCTGTCAACAAGGGACAAAGGTGGAACCCCTGGGACAAATTAGAGGTTTCCACTCCATTCATCAAGGCTGCGCTTGAACAGGGTCAGCAAGGTACTCTATCTGACATGTATAGGAGGTCTAGTCCAGAAACTGGGCAGCTTCTGGGAGACAAACCTGTCTCTCCAACAGGTTTTGTTGATGTTGCACATTAGATTTAGGACTTTTAATGCGCTAGGAGTTAGACTTACGGATTTGGAGCATCTCTAGTAGGCAGGGTCTGATATTGCCTTGTAAGAGAGAGATAGATCACCTCTAAGCAATCTGTAGGACACCGAGTAAAGGGACAGTGATTTGAGCCTGTCCACATAGGACAGGTGTTGGAGGCCATGGATTCTCTGTGTAAGGTATTTCTGTGGCCTTTCCAGTTGGTGCAGGTGTTTGGAGAGGTACATATCAAAACAGGGTGTTATACTCAATTATAGGCCTAATGAAGGAGGAGTACAGAGAGACAATCTTTTTTCTGGATGCAATCCTTTTACTTATGAGATAAACAAAGTAAAAGGCTTTTCTGACCACTGCTGCTACATGATGGTCGAATGCAAGACCGTTGTCAACTCAAGTACCCAGGCCTCTCACCACAGGATGTGTACTTAGGGGATTACCCTCGATATGGTAATCAGTAGGGGCCATGTTTTTGCCGAATGGTATGATCATACATTTTTTTGCATTTAACTTAAGGCCATGACTTTGGCACCAGTCATTTTTTGCTGCAAGACCCTCTTGCAGTATATTATCATGTGGGGTGGCAATGACCATACCGAACTTACAGTCATCCACAAGCCCTCTGTCTTTGCCTAGCCTTCTGAGAAGTAAATGCCAAACAGTAGAGGTCCCAGTACAGATCCCTAGGGAACATCACTAGTGACAGGTCTGCTGTCGGAGGTGGTGGTGCCTATTTTGACTTTGTGGGTCCTATCAGTGAGCCAGCTGGCCACCCACCTGATGAGATAGGGATTTTATTTATTTTACATTTGTTGACCACGTATGTCCGACTGAGCCAAGTAGCCCTTTTTCGGTGGAGGCCTGAGAAGAAAAGCTCCATATAAGATGCAATTAATAAGTATACAGAATAATTAATTAAAAATAGCAAAAAAAAATTCATAGATCTTGAGAGAATATTACAATATATACAAATGTGACAAATATGACAATACATACAATGCATCTCAAATTAAGAAAACGATAAATTCACAAGTACAAGGTTTCATAACACAGCACTATACATACGGAGAGTAACCATTTGTCAGGTGATGTAGTATTGAGTATTTATAGTAGCTTTAAGCAGATTGTGCTTATGGAGGGCAAGTACAGTGACAGGCCCAGAGACTACTATGGTACGCTTTAGTGGCTGACAAATTGTTTAGGATTTGTGAGGGTCCTGATTTCTAGAGGGAGTTTATTCCAGGCAATTGTTGGGTGATAGCTGTACATTTTGCACCCTGATTTGGTCTTGGGTTTATATACTTGTAGCAGGTTTTGTAGAGAGCTACTGAGTGGTCTAGAAGGAGAACAGTAGGAGATGAGGGAGGCTAATGCTGGACAGTAAGAAGGTACGTATAGGATAGAGTGAATGATCTGGAGCCGAGACAGGAGAAGATAGTGGGGTAGTTCGAGCCAGTTTAGATATTTTAGGGAGACAGTGATGGGATTTATAGGTTTGTTGAGCTATAAATCTAGCTACCTTGTTGTAGGTAGCCTCAATCCTGCCCAGGAGTGAGTTCAGGTTTGTGAGAATTTGGGCACTATATAAAAGACTGGGTAGAAGGTAGGCATGAGGGAAACTTTTGCCTCAGTTGTGCAGAACTTTTTATTTCTGTACAGGAGACCTAATTTCTGGCGAGTCTTCTTAATGCAATTGGAAACAAATAGGTCAAATTTCAGCTGCTCATCGATGGTGACACCAAGGAGCTTTGTGCTGGATTCAACCTCAATAAGAGTATTGTATGGAGAAGATGGATTTTATATGGTTAGCATTTTTGGGGAGAAAGAGTAATAGTTTTATTTTTTTTAGGGTTGAAGATGAGGTGGTTATTGGAGAGCCAGGTCTCAGGGTTAAAAGAGGTCTTAGTAGTTGAAAGAAGTTCAGAGAAGAGTTGGCAACAGTGATAACTATAGAGTCATCAACATATCGTATTAGGCAAGATAGAGGACAAGATGTATTGAGTAGATTAGTGAATACATTAAAACGTAACAGCCCAAGTATATAGCCTTGAGGAACTCCCATTTTTACTGGGAGTGAGGGGGATAGTGCAAAGTGCCATCTTACTGATTGCTGCCCCTCAGTGAGGTAATTGGAGAACCATGCAACAGTATCAGAAGAGATGTTGAGGTTAGATAGTTTTTCCAAGAGAAGAGGCCGAGTGTGTCAAAAGCCTTCGAAAGGTCTAGGAAGAGATAAGGTTGTAGTCATCTCTGGCTAGAGCAATTGTGTTAAGGAAAGACAGCAGGGCTGTGGTAGTACTATGTTTAGGACAGAATCCACGTTGGGTGGGTGTGAGCAGATTTTCCTGTGTTAGGTATTGAATGACTTGTGTAAGTATACATTTTTCCAGTATTTTAGAAAGGGGGGGGGGCAGCAATTTTTCTGAAGTTGGTTATATCTGAGGAGTTGCCCCCTTTATGGATATGTAGGGTATAGAATTGTTTCAAGATGAAGGGAACTCACAGATGAAGCAATATATCAGTATAGATATACTAAGAGCTAGAGAGTCAGCTGCAAGCTGAAGAAAAGATGAGTGGATGCTGTCAGCTTATACTGAGAGCATGGTTTTAGTTTTGAGGTCACTGGTAGGCACAGGTTTGAAAGAGAAGGTAGGGATAGAGTTAGAGTTAGTAGTTGGAGCAGGTTTAGGGAAGTTGGTGAGTTAGTAGTAAGGGAGTAAGATTTAGGGGGTAAATAAATGATATGGATTCAATAAAGTAGGCATTAAAATCTGTGGCTATTTCTTGGTGTTTTGTCTGGGTACGGATTGGGAGATGAGATTTCCAGGATGTAGAATTTGGTTTATGGCATTCCAGAATTTTTTGGAATTAGATTTTAGAGCAGTTGGAGGGTTGAAATAGAAGTCTTGTTTGTCTTTATTAATATATTTTTTGTCAGATTTCTGAGTTCTTTACATTTGTGTAAGTCCTGAGGGAGTTTGTTGTGTGTCCATCTTTACCATAACTTGTCTCTAGATTTCATTAGGATGAGTGTGGTTTTTGATAGCCAGGGAGATATATTAAGAGTTTATGTGAACTTTGCGGAGAGGGGCTAGGGAGTTTAAGATGCTAAGGAAGGTGGAGTTGAAAGCATGGACTAAGTCATCGAGAGGGAGCTGAGTGAGGAATTGCCAGTTTACTGTTGAGAGGAGAGATTTAAAAGTTTCAGGGTGGAAGTTAGATAACCTGTGACAAGTTTTTATATATGTATATATAAATAAATAAATAAAATCGGTGTGGTTTAGGGAAGTGGGGAGTGAACCTAAGCACTTTTATAGGGCAGTGATCACTGAGTGCGTTTGGTAATGTTTCTGGGTTATGGTATCTGGAGGGGTTAGAGACTACTGCCCAGTCTATAAGGGTGCTAGGCGTTTGTGAGTTGTTAGTATGTGCAGGATGTGTAATTACTTGTGTAAAGCCATACAAATTTATGTGATGTGAAGTGTTAGGATTACAGAGAGTTAGCCAGTTAATATTACTGTCCCCAAAGAGTATGTTTCATTGGGAATGTGTTGAGAAAAATAAGACAGAATGTTTTCCAGCAAAGGAATATTATCCCCTGGTGGAATGCAGATGGCTGTTACTGTGATAGTAGTATGGTCATTGAGTTTGAGGTCAGCTATGAGTAATTCTGCAGCTGGAAAGGCTGGTGTAGTTTTCATGGGACTAGAGTGTAAGATGGTTGGAGTAGACAATGGCGACTCCACCCCCCTTTTTTATTCTGGTGATCTAGTCGGAGCATGTTGTATCCAGGGGGAGAATGTCTAGGTTTTAGCCACATTTCTGTTACAGAGACTATATCAGGAGTGGAGTTTGATATCCAGACATGGAATTGGCTGACTTTGTTAAGAATACTACGAGTGTTCATTGAGTAATAGGAAATATGGTTGTTTGGAAGGGATGCATCTCCTAAGTTGGTAGAGGTATTGTTAATGGTGGCATGGTTGAGATTAGGATGTATATCACCTAAGAGAAGTAGGGTTCTAGAGGCAAAGTAGGCAGTGATTAAGGTACTTCGTTTTACTTTTAGAATATAGAGGAAGGGAGGAAGTCTGATTTTTGGAAGTGGTGTATTGAAGGATAGAACTGATGCAGAGATAGTTATTGGCAGCTGAGAAGTTGGGAAGCTGCTGTAAAAGGGACATGTTGGGTCTTTGGGAAATGGAGGTAGCTATACAGTAAAAAGATGTAAGAGAGAAGAAGAGATAATGGAAGCAGAAATAGTATAGAAAGTATTAAGATATTCATGATTTTATGGAATGAGACTAGGCGTGGAAGCATAAGAGACGTTAGAGCTGAAAGTTGTAGGATGCTCAAATAAGTAAGAAAAGTAATGGTAATATGTACAGCAGAGGGAGTAGCAGAAGCTGATGGAGGATAATTAGTCAAGTAGGGTATGGGTGGGAGAAGTCTGTTTGATGTATGAAGGAAGACAGGAAGGGGTGTGGCTTACGAGGTAGGCATGTCAAATGGTTAGATATAAAGGAAACGATATGGGGGTGGATTTCTCAGGAAACAATCAAAGTTCCTATGAACTACAGAGAGAGGCTTCCAGATAGTACTGGTGTTTCAGTGTAACCAAAAACAGTTATGAAGTGAAGACCAGTATTATTTTGTGCTTTAGGGCTCGGGGCAAGAGTTACACTATTTGCAAGGTCTAGGGGCTTCAAGTAGGACTAGAACAGTAAGGAGCAAGTGTGTGTGGAATGATGAGGAAAGAAGGCCAGAAAAATGGGAAAGGCATTCAGGGTAACATGCTCACCTCGGGCAGTGACTTTCTAAGTAATAAAAGTACTTATCAGTTTAGCTAGAATGAATTCCTTTAGCGAGTGGAAAAAAAATTAACCGAGTACTTTGTGAACTGTCTTTTCATTGGGAAAGCCCTTAAAGCAGAAGGATGGGACCCTAGTCGCTGTTAAGGAGTAATGTATCTGTGCCGTACAAGGGTTAGCTTCTTTTGGAAAAGAACTGTGGAGACAGCTGGTGAGCATGCTACCGCTGAGTGGGGAAGAGTGTATATAGGAATTTTCTCCAGGTTGTGTTAGCTTTTCGATGATGCCCGAGTTGGGGATTGTGTCAAAGGCCTTGGGCAAGTTAAGGTAAGCTGTATGGTATTGACTTCCTCATCCAGGGCCTTGGTGAGGGTCTCAAAGATGTCAACCAGGTTCAACCAGCAAGATCTGCCCCTGCCTAATCTGAACTGGGTGGGGTCAACTACTTGGAGATTGCCTATGCCCATGTTTATGAGATGCACAATATGCTCCATGACTTTACAGAGCAGACTTGTCAAGCTAATGGAGCGATAGTTTCCCGGGTCAGCAGTGGCATCACCTTTGTGCAAGGGGATGACAATGGCAGTTCTCCACTCTGCTGGAATGAAGCCTGTAATTAACTGAGGTTGAACAGGGTGCTCAATGGTGAAGCTAGTTCTTGCTGGAGATGGTGCAGAATATAACCTGGGATACTATCAAGTCCCATGGAAGCTGTGTTCTCCTCCTTGGATAGGTCTTTAACACTTGATCTATGGAGATGGGAGGTGTGGGACAGGTATCAGGAATGTCGAATGGGCCTTTTGGGGGGGGGGGGGATAGGGGGTGATGTTTGTGCTGAACCTCTCAGCTAGCAGGTTGGCCAAGTCAACAGGATCAGTGTAAGTGGTACCATTAAGTACTAATTTGGAACAAGCCTGGGCTTTGCAATGGAGGTTCCTGACGTAGCTGAAGAAGGCTTTGTGGCTTCCCTTTGCTTCAAAGACTAGTTTCAATTCATAATTGGCTTTGGAAGTTTTGGCTAGTGATCTAATTTGCTTGTCGAGGCTGAAGAGGGAGTTTTTCAAATTTGGAATTTGTTCCATTTTACCCTTGGACAACAATGCCTGTCGATAGAGAATGTCCACCAGACAGGATTGCATTTCCTTGAGCAGGTTTTAGTTCTGTTGGGTATAGCCGAGTCCATGCAGTTATACAGGTGCTTGTATTACTGCACTGGCGTACCGTTCAGCATAGTTGCCTGCATCCTCCGAGGGGGGGGGGCAGTGGTGTGAAGCTACTGATACTCTCCCTTAGGAGGTCGCAGTCAGCTTTTGTGAAATTTTTAGCCTGGTTATGGCTGGGGGGTGGGGTAGAGTAAGACAGACCAATGATCCGATCTCACCAGGGAAGAACATACTATGGGAATGGTGCAGCAGTCACCCATGTTGGTCCGAACTACATCCAGAATGTTATCTCCCCTTGTTGGGGATGAAACGAGATGGTCTAGTGTGTTAGAACTGAAGTAGTCAAGGAATTGTTGGGTGAGTGCATTAGTGCAGGAATAGTTCACCCATTCTATGGTGGGGTAGTTGAAGTCACCAAGGATCAAGGTGTTAGGGGGTACCTTGATGGAGTCAAGTAGGTCCAGGTAGGAGAAATGGGTGTCCTGCATCACAAAAACTACAGATCACAGATTTAACCCTCTGAGCCATTTGCCAAGTCACTACATATGGTCCTTCTGTAGATTCACCCAAAACCTTGGTTATTTATCAAAATAATACTATTTTGAGCATGCTAGTCAAAATGCAAAGGCTTATAATAGTGCACACTGATGTCTAGAGTATATAAAATACAACTAATTTACTTCATAATAGACTACCCTTCATAATCCAGATATCCCAGTTCTCAGACTGGTCTTAACACATTTACCTAGCCACTGTACTACTCACATCTATATCATTATCGTACGAATTAAATAGAGAATGCTATTTCATCGTACTGATATAATCGAAACAACAAAATATCAAACAAACAGAACAGCAATTTTTTTCCCCGGGAAAAATTTGCTGCTCCGAAAAAAAAAAAAAAACACACAGATTTAAGTGGGGGGGGGGCTTTGCCCTCCCACACCCTCCCCATTTGGGGGTCTGTGCCCCCCACACACCCCCAATACACCAACTCCGAGATCACACCATAGGGGAGGAAATGGCAAAATCCCGAAGATGGCCTACCGAATTTTTTTTCGATGTTCCGTGACTTCGCCATTTTGCCATTTCGACAGTATCGGATCGACTGAATAGCATTCGCTATTTAGTCCATTCGATAGCGTCATATAGACCCGTACTACTCTAACATCAGTCAGAAATCCAAAAAGTTCTTCCGGTGGCTGGTACAGAAATTCTACCAGCCTGACCTCGTTTCACAGCTGAAATGCATGATCAATTACAGTAAACATATACAATGCTTTTGGACAAATTCTACTGCTCTAACCTCATGTTTCACAGCTGAAATGTTACATCAGATGGAGTAAACACATATAATGCATTTTTGATACTTGCAACATCCATTCTCATGATGATACACTATGAACTACCTGCATGTACTTCCCACAAGTCTCAGGTTTGTTCTACTGGCAAAACTTTTCACTAACTGCCTACATCATAACAGAGCTCACTGTATGGGCTGAAATCAATAACTGGAAACTCCAAGGATCCAGCTCTTTATATTTCACAATTTTCCAACTCACTAAAGGATCACAAGTCCTCTGGGCGAGAACATATTCATGCCTCTCAAATGCTATTCTCCTTTTCTCCATTTTTGTCAGGGACATGGTACCCAACTTTACGAATGCCAGGTTAGTACAACATAATGATTTCACTACTGCACTAAGCTGCTAATGTGGAGTCTGGTTAATTCTAATTTACAGCAAATTTGCAATACAATTTATAGTCTTTGCTTTTACTGATGAATTATTTTAGCAGTAATGCATTGATAATCTCTCTTTATAACCCTATGCTTGAATAAAAAATTACTTCAGCAGAAGTCCTTGAACTAGCCATGGATTATCTATTCAGTTCCAATAAACATCAGTTTGACAGTTGCGGAGATGTACTCCGGAAACGGAAAGATTGTACCAAGACAGAAACTCATCCCCCATGACAAACTCTCTTCTTCATCTGTAGTTCCCAAATGAAGCTCTCGAAATACTCTTCTTCCCCCATCGGTATTTTTCTTTACTTCACTAACCATACTTAACTCTCCCACTTACCGGATACTACTACTACTACTTCCTAAAATTCAATGCATACCTAAATACAAAACAGTTTCTATTATAACATAAAAAAATGTACAAACGAACTTGTTTTGCTAATAAATGTATATTTTATGTTTAGCTTAAACAAATAGTACTAAAGACATTTTGTAGAAAACTATCAGACATTTTTCTCTCACATCAGTATACTACTCCTGGGACATCTGTTGAGTTGTACACTTTTTGTTGTTGTTTTTGTGTGACTCCGTTGCTGCGGAGCTTTTCTCCCCTGAGAAGCAGTTGAAAAGGGGCCTTTGTCAAAGCTCAACCATCCTAACCCTGTTAAACGTGCGTAAATTAAAAATAAAACAAACTTACGTACACAATCCCCTTATTTTCTCACAAATCTGCAGTTTTCAGTATACAACAAGACAAAACATTTTTTGGTTACCACTTTGGAAGTCATCTCTGCTCTTTGAATGGCAGCTTAAAATGGTTGGACTATTGTAATCAGCTAGCTCTCCTTTATATAACTGCATTTCTAGATTCAAGGGTGCATATTAGGCTAACAACCACAGGGCCCTTTTTAAGCCTAGTTCAAAGGAGGTCATTGTCCCACTGTACTCATCCCTCATTAGACCCATTATAGAGTATAACGCCCCGTTTGGTATGTACCTCACATCTGCAACAGCTAGAAAGGCCACAGAAACACCTCATTAAAAGAATCACAGGCCTAAAGCAGATGCCATATGCTGACTATCTAAAAAAACTCCAGCTATACTCTGTGGCATATCGTCTACTCAGAAGCGATCTCTGCTTAACATACAAGGCCATGTCAAACCCTGAGCTGTTGGACATGCTCCACTTAAAGAAATCCCAATCTCTCTGAGCCACCCGCTCCAGGGATCTAAAACCTTGTCATCAAAATGAACAAAACATGCTGGAGGGATAGGTTCCTGACCGAGAGACTCCCCATACATGTCAAGCAGAGCGCCTCATTGGCCCTCTTCAAAAGGAACCTTGATGATTGGATGGGAGATAGGAAATTCACCCCGGGGATCATGTCAGTCACCCTGTTAGACAGGGGTCCAGAGATGTAAATATTGTGGGAAGAAATATCCAGGGAATTGTTATGGCTAGGCTTGCATAGGCCCTAGGGCTGATAGCCTAGTACCAACCTATGAACCTAGTCATGCATTCCAAATGTATCCAACAAGTTTTGGTACCCTAAGGTTATTTTAAGAGGTATGTGTAGGCTAGTGCTTGGATGGTGAAACATTTACAGGTTGCCTCTGTCCATTAGAGACAAAGGTGCCACACCAGGGGTTAATTTCCAATTTCCAATACACTGGTTCAAGTTATGCTTGAATTGGGTTAGGGAAGAACTCCATTTTGTATGGATGGGAAGCCTATTTCAGAGAAGTAGTTGCCTCTGGGACACATACCTGTGCCTTCAATGTGTCCCACTTAAGTCACAAGCAAGGTGTATGTCCTTCGATTGGGTAATTCTGACCCCGTTCGTTTTGCAGAAATGCAGAGGATCCAGAGCAGAATTCAACGATGCTTTCTATGCCAGGCATTGAGCACTTCACAACAGTTTGAGGGCAAAGTACAGTAACAGGGCTTTGAGGCCATCTGTGTAGGACATGCTATGTACACTCTGCATTCATTTTGTGAGGAAGTTCTCTGGACATTCCAGGTGTTGCATGTGCCTGGTCAGATACATATAGAAGGGAACGTTGTACTCTATGACTAGTCTGATGAGGGCCAAATACAGCAGCTTGATGAATTCTTTGGACCTAGGTGTCACAACCTTTCTTATAAGTTGTGCAACAAGGAATGATTTTTTACTACTATAGACATATGTTGGCCAAAGGCCAAACTACTGTCTACATACCTCCCCAAATCTCTGACTAATGGATCTTCTCTTAAAGGAAAACCATCAGTGACAGAGTTTTCAAGGGTAGCCAACTTCCCAAAGAGTACTATTATGTATTCTTGGATAGTGGCTCTGCCACCAGTTGTGTCTGTGTCAACTTTTCTTGGAGGACATTAGTGGTGTCATGTGGAGATTCTATGACTGCACCTTGCTTGCAAAAGTCTGTAAACCTGAATCAGCCAGATGTCCTTGATGATGACCTTAACTTCATAAAAGCAGATGCCTGTGACGCCCCTGCACTGGCCCAGTAATCAAGGAGCCTCAATCCTCTCACTGGCAACAGTGAGGGACGTACACAATGGGAGGATGACAAGTACACACACAGTAAAGTACAATTTCCCTTAAGAGCACACAGATCACAGTCAGTCTGGGGCTGGTTTTTCCCTCTTTCTCCAGATCCTCAATAAGACTACCCACTGGCACAACTACTGGGTTAGGATCTCAGCTGAGGGTTCAAGCCAAGACCTACAGCATCTTCTTTGTCCAACCAGTGCTTCATGTCCCTGCCCAAGTAGGTGACACACACACAGATATTTGATAATATAAATATATATATATATATATATATATATATATATATATATATATATATATATATATATATATGTATATATATGTATATACATACATACATACATACACACACACATATACATATATACACACACACACCTGGCACAGATTTACTACCATGCCCCCTTCTGCCCAGACTATAAGGTAGTTATCACTGCCACCAACCCCTACTTATCAGCTACTATAAAGGCCTTTACAAAGGGTGACCAATTCGACTGTGTAATGTTACTATTATCCAAATGGCAAGTGTGACCAAAACCAAGGATATTTAGAAGTGGCCTGTACAGTGTCACCAAGTACTTATGCAAGTACTCTATGAGCTTAAATATGCCTCACAAATATCAGGCACAAAGATAGGCTTAAATATATTTAATAATAAATAAAAAAACAAGACTCAAATAATACTAACTACAGAGTTCAGAATTACAGGAAATATTTTAAGACATTATTGCAGGACAGTCTCAAATGAATAGAGAAAACATCTAAACTAATCTCTACTATATTCCCATCTCTATCTAAGAGAAATTACTGTACCCTAGTTACTTACTATTAGCAATGCAAATGTAGATGATGATGAATGGTTGTTTCTAGGTCCAAGACAAGATACAAAATACACAGTCTTTCTCCAAGAAAGTTCTAATTACTAAAAAACATTACTGCAGGGTCAACTTGGATGACATCACTCTCAGTCACCTGCCTTCAATTCCCAGGTTAACAGATAACAGAATTTTATCATCTCTGTGTGAGAAGTACATATCTCTCAGATGTGCAGGGAAGCAAGCAATAAAACACGACATTTTAAACCTAGTAATTAAAACTACTTTCAAGCCAACAGAAAAACGTCTAGCTCTAGGCATTGTGTCTGCTTGCTGCACTGAAACTGAGAAATAACACAACTGTAAAACATTTTGATTCCAACTTATTTTCTTGAAGTTTTGCAAGTTAACTCTATGTTCAAGCTTCTACTATTAAAACATACATTTGCACAGGTATATAGTTCATATACATTTCTGTTCTTTTCCAGTAGGGTACACTTTGGTTACATTCCTGAAGCTCAGTATATAACACACAGTTCTGTATAAATCATAGCAATATTCACATATGAGACAGAATTATTTACAAAATTACAGCTAGCTGGGCTGGCAGCATCACAATGCCAAAAAGGGGAAGACCCAGCACAGAGTCCTGAAGGACTCTGCAATTGACAGGCCTCTTGTTGGAGGTAGACTCCCCATCTTAATTTCCTGGGTGCTGAGAGCCAGCTGGCTAGCAAGTGGGTGACATATACTTAATTATGGGAGTTTTTCTACAATGCCCAAGTAGTAAATTGTCACAAGTGTCTTGGCCAGATCAAGGTAGACAGTATGTACTGTTTTGCCCTCATCCATTGCTTTGGTGACCTTATCGAAGTAGACCACCAGACTTGAGTAAGAATGATCAGCCCTTTATGAAACCAAACTGTGTTAGATCCACTGTCTGTGGGTTTCCCACATTACTGTTCATCATTTCCATGATTATTTTATCCATAGCTTTGCATACGAGGGTAATCAGACTATAGTTACCAAGATCCATAGATGATCAGCCATGGTGCAGAAGGATGACCACTGCAGTTCTCCATTCACAAGGCACAAATCCTGCTTGGAGGCTAGAAATAAGTAGCAAGTACAGAAGTCAAAGTAAGTCACGTTTCATTTTATTTAGGAGTCATCTTGAAATATTATCAGACCCCATCAATGATATACTCGGTCTTGGAGACTGTGTCAATAACCTGCTCCCTATTGATAGTATGGACGGGTATCTTCGATGGTATTTCATGAGAGGTGGGGGGGTAAACTTGGCTGACAAATTCATCTCCCAACAGATTTGCTACATCTTCTGCCTCAGCGCTGAACACTTGTCTACCGTCTGAGATTGCAAGCATATCTAAATAAAGCCTTATAGTTGAACTTGGCCTAGGAGGCTATTTTTACCTCAGATTTGGCTTTTGGGGACTTTTATGGTAGCACACTCACCTTTGTTGTCGAAGGCTGAGGGTCCTATTCCTATACAAGGTAGCTTGATTGCTGACACTGCAGTCCGGTATAAAGGGAGGGGGTGCTGCACTCCTGAGTGTGTCATCCTTTGGATGAAATATTAAGCTGAGGCCCCATCTGCCTGAGTTGGTTGTACCTCAGGTGGGATGCAAAGGGTCACACGGCACCTGCTGAAAAAGAGTAGGGGAAGTTCCCCAATGCCATGGCCAAATTTCTCCTAGTAGTATAAACTTGCTAGGTGACTCTAGCATCTCAGCTTGCAGACATTAAAAATAGGAACAAAGGTCCTTGAAAAGTAGGACCATCCAACTAAAAATCTGCAGACTGATCAACATAAAATATGAATTCCAAATGGCACATAAGCTTTGCCAATTCAACTATGAATATGGGGCACTACTCAGACACAGGTTTAAAAACACCAGACTGACCAAAATGATGGAAAAATATAAGCACATAATCAAAGACACTGTAAAATCAGTAGACATTAACAAACTGTTGCAGAATTCTACCATACAAGGTTGCTTATTTTTACTTTAGAAAAACCGAGATGTAACGTCCTTTTTCTTAAGATTATTGCTACAATCTATTATGTTGATGTAGTGTAGGTTTCTGTATATTAGACAACTTCAACAAATAGCTAGGAGTCAGACAAATGTGTGAAGAGCTAACTGAAGCTTGAAGATAGGGACATCCTGTGCAGGGGTAATTAGGCCTGAAAATAGCAACGTTCTTCCAAAACAGGGAAGCTGAGAGGTCTACTGGGCATTGCACTTCCTTATTTTTGACATGCCTTTATTCCCTTTGTTAGGCAGTCTATTGATGTTGGGGTTGCACCAGGGTGGCCTTTTTTTTGGACAGTGTTCTACGCTCATTTCTGGTACACACAGCTATCTCTCTCTGCAGCTATAAACATGACACATGGGTTTCTGTGAACAATTCTACATAAGCAGAAGTGTTTTTAGGGTTTCGGGGGCTTGAAAGCTTGCCAGGTTACCACTTAATGGTAGGAAGTTTACCTTAAAATAGTTTGTATATGTTCCAGGGTTAGCTTGGGTCTCAGGTTTTATTTTTTTTATTTCACAGGAAACATCTTTATATTCTGACCTTACCCGAGAAGACATTACACAGGGGGGGGGGGGGTGCAGTCTTCTTCCATGTTAGTGAGGACCAGATCCAGTATGTCTGTACCCTTTTGAGTGTATGGACTATCCTGTTGTGTGTTTATAAAGTCCAGAAACTTCTGGCCTTCAAGCTTGGGGTCTCATGTAGGACTTCCAGTTTATAGTGAGGCAATTAAAATTATCCACGAGTATGGTATTGGATTCAAGTTTTATGTATTATGGGTTTCCTAGGTCACAGAGGGGGGGTTATAGTTTGCAATGATTTTGTATGGGAATTTAGATGTGGAGAAGCTCAATCACATGATCCTGTTTGACCAGCTTTAAGGTACATTTATGATGCAAATCTTATTACCTCCAACTTTAGTCCCGGCCTGTGCAGTAGCTGGTGCAAATGTGAGGAAGATCTAGCCCTTGACTGCCATGATGCTCTCAGCAGTTCAGTTTTAATCCATGCCTTAGTAGCTGCGCAAACATCTGCAATCTCTATGGTGAGGACAGCATGGAAGGAGTGGAGTTTCTTGATTAAACTCCTGGCATAGAGCAGGAACACCTTTAGATTTTGTTGGGCAAGTTTTGTTATGTGCGAAAGTTTGCACAGAATCTCCAGTTTTCCCTAAAACATCCATCTTTCCGAAATATCTTTAGTTCCATTTCAGGCAGTAGGCTCAGTTCTCCTAGTAACATTACACCGATCTCTAAATCTAAAAAAATAATTTTGGTGAAGCCAACTTTTCTGCATATGTTAGTAAACTAATGAAGACCTCCACTTGAGCTCAGACACGTCTGAAAAAAATAGGTTCTTCAGTTTACACTGAAAATAACAATTTTCCCACCCTAACATTGTGCAACTTTTATTCAACCATACTTACTTTACCCAGTTTGGGATCACAGGGTTCCAGGAACTAAACTTACAAGCAATGGGTGCAAGACAGGGAACAAACCAGGACAGGATCCTGCAGGACATGTGCACATACTGCATGCACCCCTACAAATTAGAGAGTGCCATTTCACTAACTACATGTTATGGGACACCTGTTAAATCCCACAAGGACATAAAAGAATGAATTCTTTAAACAGAAGGCATTTTGTCCAGGAACTAAACTGAAAATACAAGTGCTGTGAAGTATCAACCTTACTGCACCACCTGCTAAACTCACATTTCTTACTCCAATCAAATCATAATTTTCCTACTTACTATACATTATTAGACTAGGTTTATACTGTTAGCACTTTACACGCGTATATATATATATATATATATATATATATATATATATATATATATATATATATATATATATATTCATTCTAGAATAGTAGATTTCCTGAGTATAATTTTAACCATATTTTGAATGTTTAACATTTTACAAATCTAGTATGCTTAATTTATGTTTTAATCCCCATTGTTTTTCAATTCCTAATTTCTGAATGATTAACACTTAAACATCATATCCCACGTGTTACATTTTTTTCTGATGCACTCCACTGAAAACAAACTTTGCTCATTTAGACATTCCCAGTCTACAAACCTAAATACACACTTTTGTAGATATGTGACACTTCGTGTATCAGCAGTACGGCTTTACAGTAACTCCGCTACGACTTCTGGCGTAAGTTCAAAAGTAAGGTGAAGACCGACCGCGAGATGTTACAGAGTAACAGCACATCCTTTACAGAGTGGTTTATTACTACTATACAAAAACTCATGCCATTTAATAATATTTATCTAGCTGACCTAAACCCAATGATATTACTGCATAATTTCATACCTTGTCTACTGCTCTAATAAGTACTGGCATGTTTTTATTCCAACAGTCTCACTCTGTACAACCTGAAAAGTGGTGTACTGCCAATAGAATCAAGCAGGTGACTTGAAAGGGAAAGTGCGCACAATAACAACACAAGGAAAATGCACATGTACTATACCCACTATAGTTCCCCACACTGAAAGTTTATAAAATACATTTAACATATCACAACAACAAATGTGTATATAGATACATACAGACTGCCAAAATTACATTGGTTTGTAGACTCGATAGAAGTTTGCGTCTGCGTAAATATTAAAGAAGCCAATTTCTCACTTAGAAGTGATTGGTTAGTAAGGAAAAAAATCAACCTACCTTCCTCAAGTTCCCCAAAAGCTGATAACAATTGTATTAAAAACGTAGTAATAGCAAGTGCAACCATTCCCGGTGAGAACGCTGCTTAATCCAATAATGTAATACTAGTGAATTCTACAAACAACACTCCAAGCAAAGTGAAACCACTGGTTAGCAAACCAAAATACAATGTTCCATGGAAGCAGCCATTATTATCATCCGAACTGCATTCTGGGAGTCTTACAAGTTTATTAACGTACTCAAATACTAAATGTACTATTCATTTGTAGTAAGCAGATTTTATTAAGGGTTTGTTTTAATCACTAGCGGTTGCCGCTTGTTGTCCTGACAATGTACTCTGGGGTATTAACTCAGCAATACACCGTGCAGTGTTTGCAAATAAAAATAGTGATGTTTGTTACAGAAGTAAGTACTTTCGAATAATAAATAAAATGTCATACTTTTTATTCTAGTTCTTAACTTTTTTCTCCCTCATCCTCATAAAACAGTAAGAGGTGTGGAAACAGCTCAGTCCAGCTCATGACCTCTTCTAAAGACCCAGAGCTGATAAAACTGCTGCTGGGCAGTACAAGTGCAAATGTGTCCTCTTTGGAACATTATTTTCACGTGTTGGTCATTTCTGACTTTGATATGATGAAAACATTTGCAACTTATATACTGCCCTGTGTCCTTTGCTAGAAGCCCACAAAGAGTAGTCTTTATCTATGTAATATTTGGGAAGATAGCGCTTGCTCTACATACTCAAAACAGTTGCGTAACATAGTGATCTCGAAGGATTGTATGGTACAGTCATTCCCCTCAATCTCTTAAAGCAAAAAAATCTAGACAAACCATAAATAATCGGATGATAAAGGCCCAAAATTTTAAACATTGCTCTTACAAACTTAAAAAGTTGATAGAATAATAGTTTTTTGCATTAGCATGAATTTTCCGAAGGGTATAAAGGATGAAACTCGAATAACTGCCATTATTTTCTAACATTACTCCTCAAAGATTTGTCAGAAAACTACAATTTATGAGGAATGGACCAAAAATATGAGGCAAAAATCTGGGCATTCTGTGAAAATCTGGACAGTTAAGAGGTATGAGTATAGGTGTATAAGGTTATTTAGAGATTAATAGTCATTCGGTTTGTAGATATGATTATTTATGAAAGGGGGTTGTGAATATGTTAGTTAGTGGGTTAATTCTAACCAGTGAACGTCTCTGATAGCTGTGCAATGGTACAGGTAAATGAGGGAGATTTGCAGCAAATTTAGCTACCTTGTTGTAGCATTTGTCATGATTATTTAGCTGGGTCACTTGCATATTGCAAAAATAGGTGCTGGGTATAGGAGAGAAGGAAGAAAAGAGAAGGTAAAGGGTTTTCTTGTATTATCAGACATATAAGTTTTACCCCCTAAAGAATGAGAGCCAAGTTTTGGTGTGTTTTATTTAAACAATAACCCACGCCTGGGTGTGGATAATGCTGGATTTACCCACGGTCGGTGTGGTTTGGTCATGAGGGCAAAGCCCGAGTGGCCAAACTAAGACAAACGTGGGTAAATCCAGCATTACCCACACCCAGAAGTGGGTTATTGCTATAATACAATGACATTATTTAAGAAAAAAAATACTTACTTTTCTTAAATAATGGCATTGTATAATGCCTCCGTGCTGCCCTTCCGCAGCTGTCCAGTATTCTACGGCAGTTCTGATGTACTGCGCATGTGTATGCTTACGCAGTACATCAGAGCTGTGTGTGGAAGCAATGGAGAAAGGAAGATCTCAATTTCTTTTTTTTAAGCTATCTTGCTATGTTAAACCGGTTTAACATAGCAAGATTACAGCAACGGAGCACTTCTGTTCTCCGTTGCTGTCTAAAACAAACAAAAAAAAAGTTATACTAATGGAAAAAATCCGGGCGACCGGACCTTTTTCCATTAGTATAAGTCTGATTTATTTATTTATTTATTTTTGTTGAACAGGAGTGTCTGACTGGACATAGGTCCATTTTCAGCGGAGGCCCATGGAGAAAAGCTCCACAGTTAAAATAGACAGTAGTTACATTGGATTACATAGCGATTAACAATTTACATAGCAATTATTTACAACATATTTACAGATGAAGAACATAGTACATCAGTAGACAACTAGAATCTTTATCTGTGAAGTACATAACAGACATTAACAAATGTTACAATAAGAAGTTCCTGCTGTATAATAAGTACTAGGCTTATGAGCATCTGAGCTTGCTATAATCAAGGTAGTTAGTGGAGTGGAAAGAAAGGTAGTGGTTGGATGGGGTGGGTGATATTAGATTGGGAGTTGGAAGGGCATAGCCAGCATGTTTTTAGGTGTGCTTTTAGTAAAGTTTTGAAGTGGGTGCATGATGGTATGGAGGTAATTGTGAGTGGGAGGGAGTTACATAATTTGGGTATGGTGCAAGAGAATAGTGCTTCACCAGCAGAGTTATTGGCTTTAGTGATCTGTAAGTGATTTTTGTTGCTGGATCTTAGTGGTCTGGTGGTGCGATAGGGTTGCAGTAGATTCTGGAGGGATGGGACATTTAGTGGATGGTTTACTAGTTTGTGGGCGAGTGGGAGTTGATACCATTGAAGGAGGTAAGGGAGTTCAAGCCAGCCCAGTTCAGCAAGTGAGAGACAGTGGTTACTACGGTAGGATGCCCCTGTGGCGAATTTGGCGATTTTGTTGTAGCAGGTCTCTAGCTTGTTTAGATCGCATAGCCTTAGGTTGGTATATATTGGAGAGGCATAAAGTAGGGTGGAGATAAGGTGGGAATTTGCTATTTTAATCTTTGCTGCTTTGGTGAGAAGTTGCTTATTTCTGTATAACGCTCCTAGTTTTTTGTAGACTTTTTTTATGGTCATGGATATGCAAATGTCAAATTTTAGTTTATTGTCTATTTCAACTCCTAGCAATTTGGTGTGTTCAGTTGGGTATACAGTGGTGTTGTCTTTTGCTGTGATGTTAAAGTGAGAGTTGTTTTGAGTATGTTTGGTGGGTTGGAAGATTAGTAGTTTAGTTTTGTTTGGGTTGAGTATTAATTGGGCATTGGATAACCAAGTTTCAACAGAGGAAAAGGCTTCCTGTGTGACTTTTTGCAGTTTGGGTAGGGACTGGGCTGAGCAGATGATGGTTGAGTCATCTGCGTTTTGTACGAGTGTGCCATGTTTGGTGGCAGAGGCTAGATTATTGGTGAAAACAGAGAAGAGTAGGGGTCCAAGGATGGATCCTTGGGGAACCCCTATGGAGACAGATAGTTGGGGAGATATATCATTCTGCCATACAACGGATTGTTGGTGGTCAGACAGGTAACTCTGAAACCAGTTGGTGACTGATTTTGAGAAGGATGGGTTATTGAGAACTGAGATAAGTTGTTTGTGTGGGACCATGTCAAATGCTTTAGATAGGTCTAGGAAAGTAGCAGAGGAGAGAGAGCCATTTTTTTATGCTGAAGGATAGTACTAGTAAAGGAGAGTAAGGCAGTGGTGGTGCTATGGTTTGGTCGGAAACCATGCTGAGTATTGGAAAGGAGGTTGTTAGTAAGGAGGTAGTCTGAGACCTGAGAGTGTATGCATCTCTCTAGTATTTTGGAGAGTGGAGAGAGAATAGCTATGGGGCGGTAATTGGTTAGTTCTGTGGAGGGTCTGCCTTTGTGGAGGGGAATTATATGTGATACTTTCCACAGTGTGGGAACGTAACTTTCTGACAGAGATCGGTTAATCAAGATGGATACTGGGTAGGCCAGAGCATCAGCTGCGATTTGTAGGTATTCATTTGGGAGGTTGCCTGCTGCTAATTTGGTGGGCTTAAGTTTAGTTAAGAGTTTTTATGTTGGAGGTGGGTACAGGAGAAAAAGAGAAGGCAGTGAGGAGATTACTAGTTGAAGGTGTGGGTTGGAGGGGAGGGGCGTTGTGTTGTTTAGCTAGTGATAGTATGGTCTGTGTGAAGTGTGTGTTGAATGAGGTAGCAATATTTACTGAGGAGTGAGGGATGTTAGGAGGAGGGGTACTGACTTTACCTGGGTGGAGGATGGAGTTTATGGAGGACCAGAATTGTTTGGGGTTGTGTTGGGAGGAGTCTAGGGCAGACTGGTAGTATTGGAATTTGGCCTGTTTTATTAGCTTTTTGACTCTATTACGTAGTTCTAGGAATTTCTGTCTAGTTGAGGGGGTTTTGGTTTTGCGCCAGTTCTCCCAGGCGTTATCTCTGTTTTTCATTTCTGACTTAGTGGTTTTCTGTAGCCATGGGGAGGGTTATGCTTTGATTCTGGAAAGTCTTATGGGGGCATGGTAATTAAGGATACTCAGGAAGGTAGTATTAAAAAATTCAACTGTGTCATCAAGACTGAGGTACTTTAGAGGATGCCAGTTGCATTCTTTGAGGGATGAGATGAATGTGAGTGGGTTAAAGTTTAGTTTTTTACGTATTTGACGGTAGATGACAGGTTTAGCCTGGTATAGGTATTTTTTGAGTAGGAATGTTGGGGAGTGATCACTAAGGCTATCTGATAAGCAGCCTGTTATATATGACTGGGGGCTCTTACTGACTAGTATCCAATCCAGGGTAGTGTGCTTGGTGGAGTTTTTATTTATCCTGGTTGGTGACTGGACTAGTTGGGTGAAGCCATGAAGGTTTACATGATGGGTTGGATGGTTGCCAGAACAGGATTGCCAGTCAATATTGAAATCACCTAAAATGATAGTTTCTTGGGGGAGATGGTGGGTAGACCAGCTGAGGAGGTTTTCTAGTGGAGGGATGTTTTGGCCAGGTGGGAAGTAGCATCCAGTTATGTTGATGGTTTTGTTTTGGTTTATTTTGAGGTTGGTATATATTATTTCTTCATTGCCTATTTGTGGAGCTGATGATTTTAAGATCTGGATGTTTAGATACTGTTTAAATATTATAGCTACACCGCCTCCTTTCTTGTTTAGCCGGTCTACTCTTAGTATGCCATAACCTGTTGGGAGCATTTGCTCACTGGTAATGTGAGGTTTTAGCCAGGTTTCTGTCAGGGTGACTATATCTGGGGAGTACAAGTCTATGGTGGCATGGAGTTCATGGACTTTGTTAGATATACTTCTAATATTTAGGCTTAGTAGAAGGAAGTCACTTGGCTTTCTATTGGCTGTAATATGGGAGAAGTTGTGGTTTCTAGTCTGATTATGAGGATTGGGATTGGAGATGGTAGGGCCAGGGTTGGGGTGGATGTCTCCACTTAGGGCTAGTTTTGATATGCATGAGGTTATTAGTTTTCTCAGTTTTTGAATGTGTTTGTTTATAAGGGAAATTTTATCATTGTGCTCCGTGGGTGATAGATAGATATGGTGGGAGGGTTACTATGTTAAGTTGTAGGGATGCTTTATGTTTGAGTAATATAGGTAGTAGAATATGTGGGGGTGCATAGGGATGGTTCTTGAGTTGGTGGGAGGGGAGCTGAGTGAGGGTGAGACATGAGTGGTGGTGTGAGTAGTTGTACAGTGGTAGTGGTTGAGTGGGGGAATGATGGAGCTTTGGTAGGATGTAAGATATGCAAGGAGAGTGCATGCAGTGAGCATAGGTAAGGTATGCTTGTACATGTTAGTTGAGGAGGTGTGATAGTAGTGGGAAGATGGAGGAGGTAGTGTTGGGTTAACACTGTGGTTGGCTATTGGAAAGATGCGACGGGTCTATGAGTGTAATAAAGATGGGACCACTGGGGGCAGGAGGTAATAGGGGGCAGGTTGGGGAGCAAAGTGGGTAGAGACCCTGTTAGTTGCTCTTATGAGGGGGCTGGAAACAATCAGGTAACAGAGTTAACTGATAAATGAACATGTGATAGTGACAAGGGTGGTTGTAGTTTTAAAAATGGTGCCTGCCACAGGTAATATTTATTAACTTTGGGATTGTCTTAAGGTAATAAACAGGGAAGGGGGAGGGGAGAACAAGGGTGTGAGCAGGCAGTTTTTTGTACTGCTGCTAATGAGCCAAAGCAAAGACAAGTTTTACAACGGGCATGCTGAACAATCAGCTTGCACGTTTTGGAATATTGATGGGGGGTCATTGTATAATTACTGTGTGAATATGGTTGTTAAATTTCAGTACTTTGTCAAAACAGGTGCCTAATTTTTGGTTTGAAAGACTAGTTCAGTTATAGTGTTGTTGAAGTAGGAGATAAACAGAGAGGGTTTGTTAGTTGCAAGATGTTTTGGGGCAGAAAGAACTAATTTAGACTTACACGGATTCAGGAACAGCTTGGAGGTAGATAACCAGGTTTCTATGTCAGTGAAGGATTCCTAAGTTAGTTTTTATAAGTGTTAAGGTTGTTTGCTGAGCAGATTATAGTAAAATAATCAGTGCACTGTATTAAGGAGGCATTTTTACATACCTTGTTTGTAAAAACTTTTATGGTACACACCTTGCCTGGAAACTAGGAGAAATTGTACATATAACTAATGTGTAGGTAGTTGTGTGACCAGACCCTTATGCCTAAAAAAAAATTCTAATGACAACCACTTGAAAGCAGGGATGTAGGTGCCTTAATTATTATAGCTTTTAATTGAAAGGAAGAGAATGACTGGTCAATACACAGGTGATATCTGTTATAAATGTCTGCATATGCAATGGTGTACATGTGTTCATAGATTCATAGGTAGGTACTAGGCTATCTGCCCAAGGGCATTTATAAGCCTAGCCAGAGTGTGTCAACTTTCGCTGCCCCATTGATTAATTAACTGAGCCTCTGTCAAGCAGGGCCAATGAAGTGATCCCAGGGGTGTATTTTCTGTTACCCATCCACTTGTCAAGGTTTCTCTTGAAGAGTGTTCGTGAGGGGCTCTGCCTAATGTAGTTAGGAATTTTGTTCCAAAGCATGGGGAGTCTCTGTGACAGGAATCTATCCCTCCAGCAAGTTCTATTTATTGTTGTGGTGAGGTTTAGCTCACTAGAGCGTGTGGCTCACAGTGACTTGGATTTCTTTAGGTGGAGCATGTCCATCAATTCTGAGTTGGACATGGCTTTGTAAGTCAGGCAGAGATCACCTCTGAGTAAACGATATCCCACTGAGTACAGCTGGAGTTTTTCCAGTCGGGCTGCAGAGGACATATGTTTGAGGCCAGTAATCCTCTTGGTGAGGTACTTTTGTGCTCTTTCCAGCTGTTGGAAGTGTTTTGTGAGGTACATCCCAAATGGGGCATTGTACTGTATGATGGGTCTGAATGAGTGACAAGTAGAGGGGCACTATAACCTCTTTATTTCTAGATGCGAACCCTTTAGTAATTAGATGGGCCACAAAGAAGGATTTCCTAACTACTTTGGCAATGTGATTGCCAAAGCAGAGATTATTATCTACCTGGTTCCCCAGATCTCTTATTACTTCTTCTGTATTAAGGGGGCTGCCACCTATGTGGTAATTCATGGGTGTTTTGTTTTTCCCAAATGGGATGACTGCATTTTTTGGCATTTATCTTGAGGCCATGACTTTGACACCAGGTGTCCATCTCAGTAAGGCCCTTTTGGAGGATGTCCGTGTCAGCCGGAGAGTCAATTATGGCTCCCAGTTTGCAGTCATCGGCAAACTTGGTTAGCCATAGTCCTCCTGTGTTTGCCTGTACTTCTGAGAAGTATATGCTGAACAGTAGGGGTCCCAGGACCAAGCCTTGTGGGGCACCAGTTATGACTGGTTTAGAGTCGGACCTGGAGCCCGCTATTCTTACCGTGTGAGTTCTGTCTGTAAGCCAGTTGGCAACCCATCTTGTGACGTAGGGGTTTATGTTCAGGCTGGTGAGTTTTTCTGTAATACCCGAGTGGGGAATGGTGTCGAAAGCCTTGGCGAGGTCAAGGTAGGCTGTGTGAACCACTTTTCCCTCATCTATGGCCTTGATGACTGTCTTGAAGAAGTCAACCAGGTTTAGTAGGCATGATCTGCCCTTAACAAAGCCGAACTGGGTCAGGTCAAGTGTTTGGAGGTTCCCAATGTCTTTGTTAATGAGTTGCATGATGATGCGCTCCATAGCCTTGCAGACCAGGCTAGTCAGGCGTATGGGGTTATAGTTACCAGGGTCAGTTGTGGCCCCTCCTTTGTGGAGTGGAATAACCGTTGCTGTGCGTCATTCTATGGGCACATAGCCTGTGGAGAGGCTGAGGTTGAACAGTGTGTTTAGATGGGGGGGTTAGTTCATTCTGTAGTTTGTGCAAGACGCAGTCTGGGACACCATCTGGCCCCACTGACACTGTGTTTTTGGCTTTGGAAAGAGCTGTTTTCACCTGTGTGTCTGTGATTTCCGGGACACTACACTTTTCCAGTATTGTTGTGGGCTCTTTTGGGGGTGAGAGGGGGGGTGAAGTTTGCATTGAATCTATCTGCCAGGATGTTGGCAATATCAGTAGGTTCAGTATATTTTGTGCTATTTTGCACTAGCTCAGTGCATATCTGCGAGTTGCCACTTAAATTCTTAACATAGCTAAAGAAGGCTTTGTGGTTATCTTTTGAATCCTTGGCTATTTTTTTTTTAAGTTAGCCTTGGATGATTTTATGAGGGACCTTAGTTTCTTACTGATACTGATCAGGGATGTCTTTCCTTCTTGGGATTTGCTTTTTTTTAACTAGTTTCCTCCTTCTATTGTATAGCCTGTTTATGGCAGGGGTCCACCAGACTGGTTTCCTTCTCTTAGAGGAGTGAGTCTTGGTTTTGCTAGGGATGGCACGATCCATGCATCCTTGTAGGTGCTCATAGAGTGCATTTGTAAAGGTTTCTGCATCTTGGGCGCATTATCCTTTAGTGTGGGGGCTGTGAAACTTACCGCCTCTGTCTTAAGTAAGGTGAAGTTTGCTTTATAAAAGGTTTTTACTGTGGTTTCCTTAGTTGGGGGTGGTGGTGGGGTGCGGACATCCAGAGTGATTAGTTTATGGTCTGATCTAACCAGTGACAGGTTGACCTCCAGTGTGGAGCACCTGTCACCCATGTTGGTGATGACCAGGTCCAATATGTTTTCACCTCTGGTAGGGGAGTTTACCAGCTGATCCAGGGAGTTTGAGTTGATGAATTCCAGGAAGTGCTGGGCCTGGGAGTTTGTACTCGAGTAGTTTTCCCATTTAATGGTAGGGTAATTGAAATCACCCAATATCAGGGTGTTCGGTAGGACCTTCATGTTTTCCAGTGTCTCCAGAAGGCAGAGTGGTGGTCCTGGGTCATGGAGGGTGATCTGTAGCAGGCCACAATTTGCATTGCAAATTTGCCCGATGTTAGTTGCACATGGATAATCTCAGAGGTATCATGCTGTACCACTAATCTGGAGGTGTAGGTATCCTTGATGAATATGGATACACCCCTTCCTTTTGTGTTTCGGTCTGTGTTCTGTCACCGAAACGTGTGGTATGAGTTGTAGCCCGGTAGTGCTGGGGTGCTCTCTGGAGCCTTGAACCAGGTTTCAATTACTGCACAGATGTCGACATTCTCCATACTGAGGAGTGCTTCGAGCGCATGCATTTTGAGATTTAAACCCCTGGCGTTGAGTAGCATAACCCTCAGTTTTTTGTTAATTGTGTTGTTTACAGTGGTGGGTTTGACTTTTGAGCCTTCCCTAAAAAAGGCACTATGGGGGCGGCAAGAGCCCTGGCCAGTATTCAAAAACCTAGGGGTATACCCAACTCAGGTCAGATAACTTACTTAGGCATAATATTAACTAAAGATATTAAATCTGTTATACATAATAATTATAGTAACTGTCTTCATAATATACAAAATCTTTTCAATAGCTGGAACAATATGCTTTTTACCATGGAAGAGAGACTCACAATTATTAAAATGATAATATTCCCTAAGATATTATACTTAATACAATCAATAATACTCCCACCTACAAAAATAATTATTAAGAAATTGAATTCACAAATGTTAAATTTCTTTTGGGCACCTAATAGACCTAGGATTGCATTAAAGAAACATACTAATAGCTGGTCTCAAGGGGGCATTTCGTTTCCAGACTTTAATTTATATACTATCTCTTCTATTATAAAAGTTATTACTTTGTTAATAGATCAGTCATATGTTGCAAAATGGAAAGATTATTGGGAACTAATTAGCATTCACTTCATGAAAATATCATTAATACATAAAAATACTATTGTAAATAAACCCATATTATGGTTACTAAAAGAATTTTGTACTTCATCTATTACACCAAAATATATAGCTAGTTACCCATTAAATATTATTATTAGATATCGTAATTTTATATTTATGCATCCTAAATATAAGGAATGGAATTTTATCATATTCCCTATAATGTATACACAAGGTATTCTTTTATCATCCACCTCTGAAAGAATTCTTCTAGTCACAGAGAATGATTTAAAGTATTGGCATCAGTTGCTGTCTGACAATAAAGTAAAAAATTTAGACTTCTTAAAGCAAGAATTTGATTTGAGAGAAACATGTTGGTTAGAAATTCAGACTTTTAGACAACATCTTATTAATAAACTTGATTTAATGTCTTTAACAGTTAAAGAATCTGTCCCAATTCTGATTGATTACTTGATATTAAATTTACAACATAGGGTTTCTGATAAAGGTAAGCTTTCACACATACATAAAATTGTTAGAGAAGAAACTCATTACAGTTCAGATACTTTTTGGAATTATTTCATTTCCATTAATGGTGAATCACCAAAACAACAAGATAAACAATATATATTGAATCTGCTTATAAAACTACTTCTTCCATTAATTGGAGACTTTTTACTTGGAAATTTTTACATAGATCTTTCTATACACCTTTAATGATGAATAAAATAAATAATAAAGACAACTTATGTAAGAGATGTAATGTAGAAATAAATGCTGATTGGGCACATATGTTTTATGACTGTATAAAATTGAAGGAATATTGGATGTTAATCAATGATTTTTGCAGGCTCTTTTCACAGATAATTTCATTGTCTCTAAATCACTTATATTATTTAACACTCCTGTTCCTAATAGTGTTAAAAAAGTTAAACTTCCCTTATTATGGTCTATTCTAGCAGTGGCTAGAAAAATAATAACCAGAAATTGGATTTCAGATACTCCTCCTTCATTTAATGAATTTAAAAATGTTATGACTGAAGTGTGTCATATGGAACTAATGACAATAAAGTCAAGAACTACTAGAAAAACGTCTTACTATACTATATGGGATACTTTACAAAACCTGTTAAAAAAGTCTTAGTTTCATTAGTAAGACATTACAGTTTAATCAATTGATTTGATTTGTAGTGGATGTCTCTGTAAATATTTTGGTTGTTTTATTAAATGTTATAACTATTTATCTTTTAACTGCTTGTATAAGATTGTTATGATATTTATTTTGTATGTTAAAAACAATAAACTTGTTTTAAAAAAAAAAAAAAACCTAGGGGTGACAGGTGCAAGCCATCTCTTGTGAAGCAACGCAGCTTGTTGAGCATGTCGTCCCAGGCTGACAGGCACTGGATCCCCTTTAAATGACACCAGAAGCTTAGCCAGTTGTTGAAATTGATCATTTTTTCCTTATACTGAGGTATCATTCTTGGTGAGGGCAGGATGCTACTCAGGGTCAGGGTCATACCCACCTGGGCTACATGATCAGAGAGCTCTTCCATGTCTCTTTTCATGTAGTCCAGGGAGGTAGGTCTCAGGCCATTCACACCAACATAAACAATGACAGAGTCATAGTTGTACTTGTTCTGGAGTGACCTGAGTGCTTGTGTTATGTGGCAGATTCTGGCTCCCGACAGGCATCTAATAGTAACCTTCTCCTTGTCTAGCCTAGTGAGTGGGACATCAGTGTGCCTGACTATAGAGTCACCTATTACTAGTGTGTTAGGTATGTTATTTCGTCTTAAGGGCTGTGATTGTGCGACACACTGATTTTGTGTTTTATGTGTTGTCTGGTTTGTGACGGGAGGTACAGGTTGTTTGGGTGTCTGCTTTGGAGGTCTCTGATGCTTTTGCAGGTTTTTATTTAGAGCCTCCGAGTATGATTTCGTGTATTTATGTGTAATTTTTGCCATTGCTGGTTTAGTAGATCTGTGTGTGGCTGGAGGTGTGTTGCAAGTGTTAACCTTCTCTTCTTGACTGTCTGTTCCAGTCTTGGGTGGAGAGAGCTTAGCCTCCAGTTTGGCTGTATAATTGCATCTCTCGCATATGGTAGTGTTTTGTGGTAGGAGGAGAGGGTTGTCTGTGTACATGAGGCAGTTGTACCATTGCCTCAAGATACCCAGATTCACCAGCTAGACTGGAGAGTACACTTGAAATTGCCCTTTGGTCATGCCTGAATAGTAGGGTGAGCTGCTTAGTTGCTTGGTTGGTGAGGGGTGAATAAAGAGCCTTGCCCTGCTGGGCAATCAAGTGTCAGGAAAGATGGGAAACAAATGCAGAAAGTTGAGAGAGATGGACAAACTGCCCAAATGGTCAATAAACTACAATTTGTAATGGTGGATTTGCAGTCTTTAAGTAAAGATGGACTATGCAGCGGGTCCATTTTTCATATACCCTTAAGATATGAGGAAGTGTGCACAATACAATTACAATCATGTCTCCTAATTGCTACTCATCATGGTTTCATCCCTAATGAGTGTCACACTGCAGTCCTGATGCCCCTCCATAAGGGTAGCCTTGCAACCAACCCAAATAATTACAGACCTGTCATCTGCAAAGCAAAGGGAAATATTACAACTGACCTCATAAACTACAGTGTCAAGAATCTATTAGACCTAACCCCCAACAATTTGGCTTTGTGAAGGTTAGATCCTATCTACTGAATCTGGTAAACATTAAAAGTGTTATGGAGGCTGTACACTGTGGTCATGCAACAGGCCTTCAACATCATTTTCCATGCAGGCATTATACAAAACCTAACTGCTTTAAAAATTAGCCCATATGTGGTAAGATGGATAGCAAACTGCCTGAAAGATAGAACCCATACAATATGAGTTGCAGGTGCCTCATCAGACAGTTTGAAAATGACCAGCGGTGTCCCTCAGGGTTCATGTTAGGGCCTCTCCTTTTTAGCCCTTACTTCTCAGATCTCTAAGCAGAGACCCTTTGACACTAAAACCCTACAAAATGAACTCTTCCTAGTGGAAGGAAAGGTTTATATCCCAGCATCGCCAAAAACCTCTAGAAAAATCTTCCCCAACGTGTTTAGCAGTCTGACTCACTATCTTCCTTTAAATATAACTTAGATGAGTATATGCATATTCATAAATTTACTCCAGGATTGACTGGTATGGCCCTTCTAGAGAAAGGAGGTGTTAGGGGGGTACTGCAGGGCATAAATGGTTATAAGATTCAATGGCCTTTGCATATCTATGAATCTATAACCAGTGGTCAGTAATCATAGCCAGCTTGCTATGTGTTTCAGACTTAGTTGTCAAGAAATTTGCTCATAAGGTGAATCCTGATATCCTTGTTCAGAACACATAACAAGCTGGGTTATGATATGAGAGAGGTAATCATAATTCTACTCCACTTCAGTTACTTATCCAGATAATCAACTGTTTGGGGTTGCTCCAACTGCTGCTACCCTAAGTGTCCCTGCTACTACCCCTCCACTGGGACCACGGCAGCCATCAAGTTGGGAAATTGAAATGCAGAGCAACCTGGTAGCTTCAAATATGTTGGCTTAGTATGCCAGGAGAGATTGTTATTATGCCCTAACTGGGTGGGGCTGCTTGATGTCACCTGCCACACCTCATAGGATCATAGGAGAATACCAGGCTAATGACCCTAAAGGGCCTTTTAATGCCTAACCATGCTTCCCAAAAATATTAGAAAGGTATTAGTCTCATACAGTGGATATAAAAAGTGTACACACCCCTGTTAAAATGCCAGGTTTTTGTGATATAAAAAAAAGAGACCACAATAAATCATTTCAAAACTTTCCCCACCTTTAATATGACCTATAACCTGTACAATTCAATTGAAAAACAAACAAATCTGTTAGATGAAAACATATAAAAAAATAAAACAAAAAACATACAATAAGCTGGTTGCATATGTGTGCACACCCTTAAACTAATACTTTGTTGAAGTACCTTTTGATTTAATTACAACATTCAGTCTTCCTGAGTACACGCCTGATATCAATTAAAGAGACTCTGATTAACCCCAAATAAAGTTCAGCTGTCCTAGTAGCATTTTCCTGACATTTACTCAGTTGCCTGGTACAGCAAAAGCCATGGTTCACAGAGAGCTTACAAAGCAGCAAAGGGATCTCATTGTTGAAAGATATCAGTCAGGAGAAGGGTACAAAAAAAGTTCCACAACATTGGATATACCATGGAACACAGTGAAGACAGTCATCAAAAAGTGGAGAAAATATGGAACAACAGTGAATTTGCAAAGAACTGGACATCCCTCCAAAATTGATGAAAAGACAAGACAAAAACTGGTCAAGGAGGCTGCCAAGAGACTTACAGCAACACTGAAGGAGCTGCAGGAATTTCTGGCAAGTACTGGTTATGTACTACATGTGACAACAATCTCCCATATTCTCCATATATGTGGACTATGGGGTAGGGTTGCAAGATGGAAGCCTTTTTTTACACAGAAAAACATCCAGGCCTGGCTAAAATTTGCAAAACAATACATCATGTCTCTCAAATGCCTGTGGGAAAATGTGTTATGGTCTGATGAGACCAAGAGTGAACTTTTTGGCCACAATTCCAAAAGGTACATTTGGCGCAAAAACAACACTTCTCATCACCAAAAGAACACCATTCCCATGGTGAAGCATGGTGGTGGCAGTATCACGCTTTGGGGTTGCTTTTCTTCAGTTGGAACTGGGGCTTTAGTCAAGGTGGAGGGAATTAAGAACAGTTCCAAATACCAGTAAATCTTCAAGCATCTGCTAGAAAGCTGAAGATGAAGAAAAATGTAATCTTTCAACACAACAATGACCTCAGGCATACATCCAAATCAACAAAAGAATGGCTTCACCAGAAGAAAATTAAAGTTTTGGAATGGCCCAGACAGAGCCCAGACCTAAATCCAATAGAAAATCTGTGGGGTGACCTGAGGAGGGCTGTGCACAAGAGATGCTCTCACAATCTGACAGATTTGGAGCACTTTTGCAAGGAAGAGTGGGCAAATCTTGCCAAGTCGAGATTTGCCATGCTGATAGACTCCTACCCAAGAAGACTGAATGCTGTAATTAAATCAAAAGGTGCTTCAACAAAGTATTAGTTTAAGGGTGTGCACACTTATGCAACCAGGTTATTGTACATTTTTTATTTTTCCCCTAACAGATTTGTTTGTTTTTCAATTGAATTGTACAGGGTATAGGTCACATTAAAGGTGGGAAAAGTTTTTAAATGATTTATTGTAGTCTCATTTTTATATCACAACTGGCATTTTTAACAGGGGTGTGTACATTTTTATATCCACTGTAAGTTATGTGTGGGGGTATATAAACTTGGGCATGACCGGTCAGGCATTTACAAACTTTCTCTCTCTAACAGAGACATAGGTGCCTGACCATGGCTAAATTTATGATACCCCATCTACTGATCTAAGTTTCTCTTGAATAAGTGCAGAGAAAAACATTGCTTTGCATAGACAGGAAGCCTGCTCCAAAGAAGGGGCAGCCTCTGAGACACATACCTTTCCCTCCAGCATATGCTATTTATGTTGCAGACTAGGTTTGGGCCCCTAGATTGTGTGTATCTGGTGCCATTTGTTTTGCGGATGTGCAACTGGTCCATTAAAGCATAGGTCACTTCTCAGTAGCCTATAGGAGACAGAGTATAAGGACAATGCTTTGAGATGGTCTGCATAGGACTTGTTTTCTATGCCAAGTATTCTTTTTGTGAGGTACCTCTATTCACTCCATCTTTTGCATATGCTTAGGCAGGTACATGCTGAAGGGTATATTGTACTCAATAATTGGTGTTATGAGGCTAGAGTACCCCAGAACAATGACATCTTTGGACCTGGATGACATACCCTTGCTTATAAGTTGTGCAGAATGGAATGAATCTCTTACTACTTTAGACACATGATGATCAAAGGCTAAGTCACTGTCTGCATGTGTTCCCAAATCCCTGACTACTGGATCTACTCTTAAGGGTGTATTACTGATGTAGTAATTTGCAGTCTTACAAAAGGGTACTACTATGCACTTCACTGCTGTGAGTTTAAGTCTGTGTCTCCAGCACCATTTATTAATCTGTGTCAGGCCCTCTTAGAGGATGTTTGTGTCTTGTGGGGATTCAGTGACTGCACCTAATTTGAAATCATCTGTGAATTTACTCAGTCAAAGGCCTTTGACATTAACCTTGACTTCAGAGAAGCAGATGTCAAACAGAAGCAGCCCCAGCAGTGAACCCTGAGTGACTTCGCTAGTGACTAATCTTTATGTGGAGGTTGACTCTCCTATCTTAACTTCTTCAGTCCCATCTGTGAGCCAGTTGGTTATTCAGTGGGTTACTTAGGGGTTCATACCTAATTCAGTAAGCTTGTGTACATTACTCAAAAAAGGAAATAGTGCTGAATGCTTTGGCCAGGTCAAAGTAGGCAGTACGCACCATTTTGCCCTCATCCATTGCTTTAGTGACCTCGTTGAAGAGGTCCACCAAGATGATTAGGACTGACCCGCCAATGACAAATCTAAAATGAGTTGGGTCCAGCATCTGAAGGATTCATATATCGTTATTTATCATGTCCATGACAATTCTTTCCATGACATTGCATATATGACTAGTCAACCTTATGGGTTGGTAGTTTTCTGGGTCCGTGGATGGCCTGAACTTATGTAGTGAGCAACTAGCTAAGTTAGGCTAACAAAAAGAGGGGGTGGCAAGTGTATAGCAAACTGTGGCTGCTGCAATACACCTGTCCCTCTGTAATCCAAAAACTGCAGGGCTGTCCATCTGATATTTGTGACATCTGTTAAAGGTCTGCATTACAGATTCAAGTACTGTTAGAAAAGAAGAAAAACATATTTCCTGGGTTTGGATCAACAGTAGGTCTTGCAAAATCTACTCCTCTACTCCTCCACCATCTATTACAGGGAAAGTGGGGGAGGAGAAATATAAAGAGTAAAGTGACTGGCATCAGTAAATCTGATGTCAGATCAAAACAGCTGGGGTATCTCTAACTTTAATGCACTTCATCATTTGTAAATACCAGATAAGGGAAAACAGATCAAATTTAAAAATAAGTGGAGCCTGGAATCAGAAGAACCAATACTGTATGTAACCATTGCTACTTAGACCTTGAGGACAGCACTATGAAACACCTCAGGGTAATAAAAGGACTCAATTCCTTGTTATAACTGTGCAAGGGGAACATAATATCTTGCAGGACATAAAAAAATGCAGTCATAAATACAACTGATGAAATAATGAGTGCACCTCCACTGTCTTATGTAGCATAAAATTGCAAGCCACATTTAAATATTTAATTCATCCATTCTCTGATATCCTACTTCCTGTTATGCCAGTTCATAACAGAAGCCCAAACCTATGCTAGCACTCAAAGGGTCAGGGTGTAAGATACAGTTATTTCGATAAAAAAAAAATGCTATATTGTTTACATGCACTAGTATGAAAAAATAAATGATTAAGAGTACTTTCAATGCTGAGGTTTTGAAAAGTACCAATATGTCAGCCATCTGTCTCTTAGCAATGTCCTTAGACAGTGGGCAGGAGTGTAGTAGACAACAACAAAAACCATAAGTCTTAGCTTATAATTTTCAGTATAATTTGATCATAGCAAACTGTTCTAATATTAATCAAAATAAGAGTAAGGGCTGCCAGCAATTTTTGCTGAAGCTATTAAGAAAGATAAGAAATTAAAAAGTAAAGGAACTATAAACTGTGAAGCTACCTGCCTGCTTAATATAAAGTTCGTGATCAAAACTGTCTAAACAAGGAGTGATCTCTAATCATCTCTGAAGAAGAAGAGATGCACTACCCTGGATAATGAGCCAAATAGAAAGCCAAAGTGAGAAAGAGATTCCCACTCATAAAAGCATTCTCTTAGAGGGTATGCCTCAAGCTGCTTGAGAAAATGGAACAGTTAAGGAAGGCCTAGATGATTTGTCAAGATAATTTGTGGATGAAAAGAAAGAACATGTGAATTAAAACATAAACCCTGATGCAAAAGAGAGTTACTCACAAGAAACAAATGTAGAAGAGACACTACAACAGTAACAGATGAATGAAAATGGTTTGTGTTAACCAGTTAAAGGAACATATCAACTAACAATTATTTTCTGCCCTCTTCGGTATGCTGAATACAAAGTTCACTTGCTGTGTGATTACAGCATTACCCCTATCACTGGGAAAGTACTAGATCACATGCATAAACCTAACCTCCATCAGAGAATGGGCAAGCTGGCAGCTGCAGCTTTTCCCCACCTCTCTCATCTCCATAGCCTGAGTCGCTAATCAAATTTGGGATGTCTGACTCATAGTCAGGCCTCCCTCTATCTACACCACTGAGCTGGGCATATGATCATACTCTCTTGTAGTGCATGGAGTTTTAACTGCTCTGAATACTTAAACAAGAAAAGTGTAGCAGTGCTAAGTGTGTCACAGCTTTAAAAAAATATCACATACTTACTGCTGCCACATGTAGAATGATGACCACAGAAGAGCAGAGGGGAGACCCTTCATTCAGTCTTCCAAAAAAGCCTGAATGAAACATTTTACTTTATTTAATTTCTTTCTTTATTTTATTTTGAATTTGTTAACCAGAGTAGAGCACTGAGCCCTTTGGACCTATTTCAGTCTCAGCCCAGAGTAAACACGATAGTTACATAACATTATATACAGAGTGAATGACAAAATTCAATATATACAGATACAATATACAAAATGAAGATCAGGGTAGGATTGAGGTATAAATGCAATAATACATGACATTACATACAGAGTAACTGACAAAACACTATACATATATATATATATGTATACATATGCATTTATATGCAGAGTGGCTATCAGAGTTGGCATGCTAAAAGAATCACAATGAAAAATAGAGTCAGAGCAAGGTATGTAGGGGAAGAAGGGTAGGAAGAGGTTAAGTTATATGACCGGAGAGATAGCAGTTGTATTTTGCTAGAGCTTTGTAATGTGCTTTTACTTCTGACTGGAAAATGGGGTAAGAAAAATTATCTTTAAGCAAAGAAGGGAGAGATTCCCACAGTTTGGGACCAAGGACTAAAGAAGCATGGTCTATGCAGTGAAGCCTAGTTTGGGGGGAGTGGAGTTTGGAGGAGTGGACCTGAGTGGTTATAATTCCTAAGGTTGTACATTGGTGCATTTCTGAATAATCTGGAGACTGGTGGCTGAAGGTCTTATTCTTGATAAATATAGATAATTGAGAGGTGAGTAGAACGTGTTTAAGGCCTAGGATCCTCTTCATGAGGTACTTTTGTGACCTCTCCATCTGTTACAGGTGCCTAGTGATGCACATTGTTTCATAAGTAATCATTTAGTTGGTTCAGGGGTTTAGCATTACTGTTCATAGGTGTGTACTAGACTAATGGCCCTGGAGCCTTTATAAGCCTAGCCCATAGAAGTGCCCTGGCATTGTGCTTCCTGTCATTAGTTCCCAGTGCCTCTATCAAGTAGAGCCATTGGGAGTGGTCCCCGGGGTGAACTTTCTATTTCCCATCCACTCATCAAGATTTCTCTTGAAGAAGGCTAGTGAGGTGCTCTGCTTGACATGTATGGGAAGTCTATTCCAGAGCATGGGCAGTCTCTGGGTTATGAACCTGTCCCTCCAGCATGTCCTGTTGATTGTGGTAATGAGGTTGAGGTATCTGGAGCGTGTGTTGCGGAGGGATTGGGATTTCTTTAGATGTAGCATTTCTAATAGAGCTGGGTCAGACATGGCTTTGTAAGTCAAGCAGAGATCGCCTCTTAGTAGATGATATGAGACAGAGAATAGCTGAAGTTTTCTGAGTCTGTCCACATAGGACGTGTTTAAGGCCTAGGATCCTCTTCATGAGGTACTTTTGTGACCTCTCCATCTGTTACAGGTGCCTAGTGATGTACATGCCAAATGGGGCATTATACTCTATGATTGGTCTAATGAGGGAAGAGTAGAGAGAAATGATTACCTCTTTCTTCCTGGATGCAAAACACTTGGTAATGAGATGTGCCACATAGAAGGACTTTCTGACAGTGGCAATGTGGTGGTCAAAGGAGAGGTTCCTGTCAACCTGTGTCCCCAGATCTCTTATAATGCCTTCAGTGTTCATTGAGCTCCCATCGATGTGGTAATTAGTGGGAACTAAGTTTTTCCCAAAGGGGATGACTCATTTTTTTAGCGTTAAGTTTAAAGCCATGGTTTCAACACCAGTCATTGGTCTCAGTGAGGACTTTCTGTAGGATGTCTGCATCACTTGGGGAGTTAATAATGGCTCCCAGCTTGCAGTTGTCTGCGAATATGGTCAGCTAGAGTCCCTCCGTGTTGGCCTGGACTTCTGAGAAGTAGATGCCAAACAGGAGAGGACCCAGGACTGATCCCTGTGGGACTCCACTTGTGACTGGTCAGCAGTCTGACTTGAAGTTCGCTACTTTCACACTGTGGGTTCTATCTGTGAGCCAATTTGCAACCCACCTAACGATATAGGGGTTGATGCCTAGTTTGCATCCTGAATGAGGAATGGTATCAGACTCCTTGGCCAGATCTAGGTAGGCTGTATGAACTGCCTTACCTTAATCTTCCCCTCTAGTGACTGACTCAAAGATGTCAACCAGGTTGAGCAGGCATGATCTACCTTTCACAAAACCAAATTGCCTGGGATCTAGAGTTTGGAGATTCCCTATATCCTTGTTAATTAGGTCCATGATGATGCACTCCATAGCCTTACATATCAGACTCGTCAGGCTAATGGGGCGATAATTTTCAGGGTCTGTAGTCGCTCCTCCTTTATGGAGAGGAATTACTGTAGCAGTGTGCCATTCAGTAGGGACAAAGCCTGAGGTGAGGCTGTGTGTGAACAGAGCGCACAGATGTGGAGCCAGTTCACTTTGTAATTCATGAACACAGCCAGGGATATTGTCGAGTCCCATGGAAGCTGTATTCTTGGCCTTAGACAATGCCGCTTTAACCTGTGGTGCAGTAATGCTGGGTGCCTGGCATTCTTCTGGTATTGAAATTGGTCTTTTGAGGGGGGTAAAGTTGGCACTGAATCTGTCGGCCAGTATGTTGGCAATATCTGTTGACTTGAGTATAGGAGGTACCATTGTGCAGTAACTCAGAGCAAATCTGGGTATTGCCGTGGAGATTCTTGATATAACAGTAGAAGGCTTTGTGGTTGTTTTTAGTGTCTGCCATGGTTCTGCCTTCACAGCTGGCTTTGGAGGTTTTGATGAGGGATCTCAACTTTTTGTTGAGGCTAATAAGGGAATTTTTCCAGTCTTGGGACTTCACCTTTTTCTGAAACAGTTTTTTCCTTCTGTTGTAGAGTTTATTAATGGCAAGGAACCACCAGACTGGCTTCCTTTTTTTGGAGGAGAGCATCTTGGTTCTGTTCGGTATGGCTAGATCCATGCATTTATGTACATGTTCATACAGTGCAATGGTGTATGACTCAGCAGTCATGCATCTATTTTCCATTGGCATGGGTGACGTGAAGTTAGCCACCTTTGTTTTTAGGAGTTCAAAGTCAGCTTTGGAGAAGTTTTTCATGGTGAATACCTTTGTGGGGGATGTGGGTGAGATGTGGATTTCCATAGTGATTAGTTTGTGGTAGGATTTAACCAGGGAGGAATTAACTATTGGTGTAGAGCAATGGCTAACAGTGTTAGTAAAAACCAGGTCAAGGATGTTGCTTCCTCTAGTGGGGGTAAGAATGAGCTGGTCCAGGGCATTGGAAATAATGAATTCCAGGAAGCATTGGGCCAGTGCATTGGTGCATGATTAGTTTTCCCAGCTGATGGAGGGGTAGTTGAAGATACCTAGTATGAGAGTGTTGGGTTGGATCTTAATAGCTTCCAGGGTGCTTAGGAATGTGGAGTGAGAGTCTTGGGAAATGGTTGAGGACCTATAACAGGCTACGACCTGAACCGCCATCTTACCCAATATTAGTTACATCTGGAGCATCTCGGATGTGTTATGCTGGGCTACTAGTCTGGAGGTGTGCATATCCTTTATGAATATGGAGACACCACCACCTTTCGAGCTTTGGTCCTTATTCTGGGGCCGAAAAGTGTGGAATGAGTTATAGCCTGGTGGTGTAGGAGTGCTTTCTGCTGCTTTAAACCAGGTCTCCATTACAGCACAAATGTCGATGTTCTCCATTTTGAGGAGTGCTTCGAGTGAGTGCATCTTGAGATTTAGACTTCTAGTGTTGAGCAGCATGACCCTCAGATTGCATTTATTTATAGCTGTTACTGTGGTAATTTGGTCTTTGGAGCACTGCCTAAAAAAAAGACACTATAAGGGTGGCAAAAACCTTAGCCAGGACCCGGAAACCCAGGGGTGACAGATGCAAGCCATCTCTGGCAAAGCATCAAGGTCTGTCAATCATGTCATCTCAAGCAGACATATACTGGATCCCCTTAGAATGATGCCAGAAACTTAGCCAATTGTTGAAGTCAATTATTTTCTGTTTGCACTGTGGTATCATTCTGGGGGATGGTAGGATACTGCTCAGGGCTAGGGTCATACCGGCCTGGGCCACATAATCCGAGAGCTCCACCATGTCTCTTTTCATGTAGTCCAGGGAGGTGCATCTCAGGTCATTCACACCCACATGGACAATGACAGAGTCATACTTGTACTTACTGTGGAGTGACCTGAGTTCCTGTGTTATGTGTTGAATTCTGGCACCTGATAGACAGCTGACTGTTACCTTTTGCTTATTCAACCTAGTGAGTGGGATATCAGTGTGCCTCACTATTGAGTCACCTATGATTATTGTATTGGGTAAGCTGTTTTGCCTTAGGGGCTTAGGTTGAGGGGCACACTGTGTAGGTGAGCTGTGTGTATTGTGGCTTGTGCTCTGTTGTGGTGGTCAAGTGCATTTTTGCCTTGGAAGTCTCTGCTGTTTGGGTAGATTTCTATTGAAAGCCTCCGCGAAGGTGGGTGTGTGGTTTGTGTTTTTATGTGAGGGCTGTGATAGTGGGTATTCTGGAGGGCTATGTGTTCCATGTGGTGTGGTGCAGGTGTTGACCTTCTCCTCTTGACCAGCTATTCCAGTCTTGGCTGGAAAGTGCATGGCTTCCAATTTGGAGATATAAGCGCATCTCTCACAAGTCTGATTGTTGGGAGTTACATGATGCAGTTGCTACAGTGCCTCAGAATGCCCAAGTTCACCAGGTTAATAGGAGAAAGCAGAGGAAACTGACCTTTACACATGCCAGGAGGGATTGTCATCATTACTAAGTACTGGAGCTGTTTCCTTACAGGACGTCTAGTGCTGATAGCACTTATGTGTGCTACAATAACTGCTACAAAAAGCCTGATGAAGTGCTAGGCAAATAAGCTAATTAAAGTTTAAGAGAGAAGAGAAAGTTGAAAGGGATAGAAAAACCTGCCCAAGTGGCCAATAAACTACAATCTCTGAGCCAGAAATCACTCCTCTTGTAGTAGATAGGCTACCTAGTACTTACCTTTCCCACTGATAAGCTGGAAGGCTTCCCTCTAATACAGAAAGGTCAGAAAGGTCTGGGGAACTCAGAAACTTACAAAACAGTCCTGGATACAGCAAATATGTATCTGGACTACTCTAGTAACAGGAAAAGTGGAAAACAAGCTTAGAACTTTTTTTTTCAGAAAAAAACAGTTAACTTATAAATGGAATACCTCAAAAAGGGTTTAAAACCATGCAGCCGAAGCTCTGGATGCTGCAGACCTGTATTTAGACTATGCTACTCAATTTTAAGGTTAAGAACTCGGTAAGAAAAAACTCACAATGAAGCACAGATTAATCACTTATAGTCAAAAGAATAGCACTTCCAGTATGAAAAAATAGTTAAACAGCAAAGAAATGCAGTTAAACAGTAATGAATTGCAGTAGATAGCAATGAAATATAGTTAATCAGTAGACTGTTTTGAAACCATAGCTCACAAATCACAACAGTATCAGACAGCAGTAATAAAGCAGTGATTCAGTAGAATACTGTCATCAATTTAGTGATGCTACCAACAAGCAGTAATAAATATGGCAAAAATGCAGAATGAAGTAGAAAGAGGTACATTTTTTTTTTCTTTTTTTTCTTGGGGAGATAGTGATGAATCTGCATATGGCTTTTGAGATGGGTTGAATGGTGGATGTACTTATTTTAGAGGCTGCAGTAACTACAGGGAGGTAATATTCTAGCTGAGCCAGTAAGATATCTCTACCTATGACATTCCTATAGGGTCTGGATAGAAAAGGGGAGATCCTATTAGCCCAGAATAGGATAGACCTGATTTTTTTTGTATGTGTATAGTCCAGGTGGAGATGGAAATTTAGGAAGGGGTCCAAACAAATCCCTAGGTATTTGAATGAAGTGACATTTTTCAGTAGTGTTATTCAGATGATCAAGGATTTTTTGGGGTCTAGAGAGAGAAGTGAGATTTTGTCTCATACTAAAAAGCATTCTTTCTGTTTAAGAAGAGTTAAGCAGTAATTGCTTACCATTGACCCATTAAATTAAGGCGTGAAAATCAACCTGACGTTTGAGTCCAAGAGAAAAGACAGAGATATTGGAATAGAACTGAACCATGTCATCAGCTTAAAGCAGGAGAGGAAGGTAATATAGATAGAAAAGAGGAAAGGTGCCAGAATAGACCCTTGGGGGACACTTTTCTCCAGTGGTACTGACAGATTGATTGATGAGCTGAAATTCATTGAGAAGTGGTGGTTAGAGAGGTAGTTTTTGAACCAGGGCAGTGTGACATTGCTAATGCCTATTTCAGTGAGATAGTCCAGGAAAAATGAGTTGTCTACAAGATCAAAGGCTCTGGTGAGGTCAATAAAAATGACTCTAGTAATTAGGCCTTTGTTTATTCTCAGAGCAACATTGTAGCTGCATGTTTGGATACCTGCGGCTGTACTGCAACCATACTAAAAGCCATGTTGCTTTTGGGAGTGAATGTGGTATTGGTTGATGTATTGAGTAAGTTGCCAGTAAAGTAATGTTCCAGAATCTTTCCTAAGGTAGGGAGAATAGAAATGGGCTGAAAGTCTGAGAGATTGGAGGAAAATTTTTTTTTTTTTTTTTTTTTTTTTTGGGGAGAGGTTTTACAATGGCATTTTTACAGATATTGGGCATAATATTAGGTGTAATACAAAGGTTGTAGATGTGTTTCAATTAGGTTATGATGTTGTCTCTACACTAATAAATAAACTATGGGTGAAGGTTGGTTGTCTTTACAGCAGAGGCTATCAAGCTTAATCTGTTGAAACAGATGGTGGATGTCCATGAATGTGATAGTTCTGAAGAATAATGAAGGGATGTATGGAGTGGAGGTGGAAGTGGCAAAGGCAGTTTGGAATTGGATAGAGAAAGGGAATGGGAAGGTTGCTGAAGTGAGAAAGGAAATCAGAAGGGGACAGTTGAGAGGATGTGGAATTCATGGAGGGAAGGTCCTCCTGTAAGACAGTTGAACTCATTCAAGAAGTTTTTGGGTAATCTTATTAATGAGGTTTGATATGATTTTATCAGATGACTTTTTTTGAAGGTGCACTGTTCATTTGCTTGGCAAGGTTGCATAGTTGGGCATATCATTGTCTGTTTATGGTAGTAGGAAGTGCTTTCCAAAAATGTCATGCTTTGTCTCTGAATTATAGAAGAGCTTCAAACTTGTAGGGTAATCAGTTATTAGTTTTTGGTTTGTATAGTCTTTGGATTACTGGAAAGCAAGAGTTTTGTAGGTCAGTCTATACAGAGATGAGTAGTTCTATAACAGTGTTAGGTCAGATGAATTCAGAATTGGTGGCCAGTCCATTAAGGACAGGGTGAATTTAAGTTTGTTAATGTTATTAGAGAAAGATATGCACTTTAGGGACATAATTACATATGTATGATGGCTATGAAAACTGATATGGCAGTGGGCAGTGAAATATAGTGGGTGGATGGTGATGTTTGAGAAGATTTGTTACTCAATATGAGATCTAACAGGGAGTGGCAAGATGTGTCGAGGTTGGGTCTAGTGGACTGAGATATGAGCTGGGTGAGGCTGAATTGTTTCAGAAGAAAATTCAGGATATTGGAAATGGGGTTGAAATTAAAGTCTCCAAGTATTATGAAATCAATATTTGTGGAGAAAAGTATTTCTTTTAGTATGTTATTTAGTTTGGGAAGTGAGGAAGTAGGTAGTAGATACGCTACAGTGAGATCTTGTATGTTATTCTTGGGAGATGGAATAGATACAAGTACTAAATTAGAAGAATCATGTTTGTTTTGGCAGGTTAACTATGTGTTTGACAGGCTTAAACCTCTTTGAGTTTCCTGCCACTCTTCTTTGGTGAGAGCAGGCCACTGTTAATGCTCTAGCATAAGACTAGAATATAACAGAGGTGAGGGATGCTGGCACCTTTCTGAAGTCAAAGAGGTGCTTAACAAGTATAGCTTTTCCCCGGTTTTGCAGCATAACTGTGGCAATCCATGCACTATGTAGTTAATATATTCATATATTCATAGATTGTTACTAGGCTAATGACCCAGGGGGCCTTTCTAAGTCTAGACAAGTTTTCCCAAAAGAATAATGACATCCTGTATCCAAATAGGATATTGAGGGCTAGGCATTTATAAGCTACCTCTGTCCAGAAGAACCATGAGTTCCAAGCCTGGTGTAAATTTCCTGTTCCCCATCCACTGGTCTAGGTTGCACTTAAATTGGGTAATAGACAAACTCGGCTTCAGATGGATGGGAAGCCTGTTCCATGGGAGGGGAGGATATCTGTCTTTCCAGTATGTTCTGTTTAAGTCACAGACAAAATTCAGGTCCCTAGAGCTTGTGTTTCTGGTACTGTTTGACTTATGATTTTGTAGGAGCGTCATAAGTGTGGGGTTTGTGGATTCCTTGTAAGCCAGATACAGATCACCCCTTAGCAAGCTATAGGAAATTGAGTAGAGGGAAAGGGCTTTAAGGTGCTATGCACATGGCAGGTTTGTTATACCTTGTATTCTTTCTCTAAGGAACCTCTGAGGTCACTAGTTACTGCACATGCCTGGTCAGGTACACACTGAAGGGAACATTGCACTCTGTAATTGGTCTGATAAAGGCAGCGTACAGTGGGATAATGACCTCTTTGGACCTAGATGCCATACCCTTACTTGTAAGTTGTGCAACATAAAAGGATTTTCTCATCACTATGGCCACATAGTGGTCGAAGTTAAGGCTAATGTTTATGTGCATACCCAGATCCCTGACCACTAGGTTGACTCTTATGGGTGAATTATCAACATGGTAATTAGCTGAGATGGTTGACTTCCCAAAGGGTACAGTTATGTATTTCTTAGCACTGGGTTTCATACCATGGCTTTGGCACCATTTGTTAGTCAGAGATAGGCCTTCTTGAAGAATGCTAGTGTCTGCAGGGAAGTCGATAATAACACCTGGGGTTGCAATCCCCTGCAGACTTAGTCAGCCATAAACCTATAGTGTTTGCTTCCTTTTTAGAGAAACAGATGCCAAAAAAGGAGTGAGCCCAGTACCAAGCCCTGGGGGAATCTGCTAGTTACTGGCCTTTTGGGTGGAGGTGGCCTCAGCTATTTTGACCTCCTTGGTCCTATCAGTAAGCCAGTTGGCTATCCAGCAGGTGATAAAAGGGCTTATGCCTAATTTAGAGAGCTTGTCTATAATGTACCTAGTACTAGTACTTGTCTATAATGTAACTAGTGACCTCAGAGGTTCCTTAGAGAAAGAATACAAGGTATAACAAACCTGCCATGTGCAAAACACCTTAAAGCCCTTTCCCTCTACTCAACCTCAGTGGACCTCCCACTAGATAAAGCAGTGAAATACTTTAATTCGAAATTTCTTTCCATTTTAGACTGCCATGCCCCATTATGCAAAGTTAGAATCAGAACTAAACCAGCACCATGGCTCACCAAAACTACCAAACAAAAAATCCTCCAAAGAAATAAACAATGGGCCAAATGGCATTCAGCAAAAAGCCCCTCAGATCACTTACAATTCAGACAGCTAAGAAACAAAACAAAAAAGCCATATTAGCTGATAAAAGAAACTATTACTATCAGCTTCAAAAAAACCACCAAAATAATCCTCAAAAAATCTGGCTGGGCATCAATAACCTCCTACACCCTGGACGCTCAAGCACTCCCACTCCCTCTGGCTCTGATCACAACAATCCCATCCAAATAGCCGACTCATTTAACACATTTTTCACTGAAAGCATACAACCCCTAGCTAACCAGCTGTCCCCTAGCACCTCATGCTCTACCACAACCTTTACCAATAATCCTCCTCTATTTCATTTTCTGCCAGTGCCCACATCGCTCATCTTTAACCTCATCCAGAAACTAAAACCTACCACACTCTCTATAGATCTACTACCTGCAAACAGCTGCTAAAGTCATAGTCTACCCCATATCCATCCTCATTAACAGAACTATTTCTGAAGGAACTATCCCCTTAATCTGGAAAGTCTCTCACATTATCCCCCTGCACAAAGGTGGTAACTCTAAGGAGTTCTCCAATTACAGGCCTATAGCCATACTCTCTCCTTTGGCAAAAATAATGGAGAAATGTATTAATTTACAACTGTTAACCTACCTACTTGATTTACTAGCACCCTGTCAATATGGCTTTAGACCATTTCATAGCACCACCTCTGCTCTCTTATTCTTCACTAACCACATTAATAGTAATCGTAATAATGATACTCTATCCTCAGCCCTTTTTATCGACCTGTCTAAAGCATTTGACATAGTTAACCACCACCTCCTCATAGACAAACTCAAAAATCTGTCATTGGATGCCCTTACTATACAGTGGTTCCAATCATACCTAAATAATAGGCGACAGGCTGTACTATGGGATAATACTTTATCTTCCCACCTCCCAGTAGCCCTAGGCATCCCTCAAGGATCCATATTGGGGCCTTTACTCTTCTCCATCTTTACAAATGACCTCCATTCTGTAATTCCACAAGCTGACTGTATCCAATACGCAGATGACTCCACACTCATATGCTCTGCTACTTCCCAATCAGAACTTCAGTCACTAACCCAAAAGACCTTTAGCACAGTCGAAAACTGGCTCCTACAAAAGTGTCTTATCTTAAACCAAAAAAAAACTAAAATGCTACTATTCATCCCCACTCGCAGAACCTCCCCACTTAACTTTGCTATTACTTCAAATAATGGAACTATAATATCTCCTGAGCCAACCACCAAACTAGTCGGAGTATTAATAGATAATAACTTGTCTTTTGAACCTCACATTAATAACACCATAAAAACAGTAAATAAGAAACTAGGTTCCCTCTACAGAATCAAACCCTTCCTAACTCTTCTAGCCAGGGTCACTACTGCTCACACCCACCTTATCTCTACCTTGCTCTATACCTCCCCCATCTATACCAAAATATGCAGAAGTAATCTGAGTAAACTGTCATCCTCCTACAACAATATTGCCAGATTTGCAGCTGGGTCCTCCTATAGAACTCATCACTGTATCAACCTGAATCATCTTGGATGGTTAGAGTTGCCAAATCTAATACTTTTCAATCAAGTAATAGTTGCCCATAAGATCCTGTATCTACCTCAGAATACACCCATACTTACATCCCTAGCTATCCCCTATAACAATCTCAAAACCTTACGCTCATCTAGTAAAATACTTGTACAGATATCTAAATCCAACAACTCAGCTGGTGACACCCTGTTCTCTAATACAGTAGGTAAAGCCTGGAACAGCCTCCCAAGTCAACTAACCTCAATATCCTCAGTTAACCTATTTAAAAGCAAGCTCAAACCCTACCTCAAATCACACTGGCTATGCCCCTGTGATAACCCAAACTAACCACCATACCCTTATTCTAGACTCTCTTGATTCCTAGCCTCTTATGAACATAATCTTGTGTTTACGCACTGATAATAGTGTGATTCACCATTCTGAGGATTTTTCTCATGTAAATATGTATATACTATTGAATGACCAACCGTTTTCTTATAAGACCACAACTCCTGTGAGAATAAACACTATAATTGTATCCTTGTTTTTTGCTTTTGTAGACTCTATCCATGTAACACTAGTGTTTATTCTTTTTGTTTTTTGTGTGAACCTAGTATCTATAATATCTCTTAGATATAATTTCCATTATTAACTCAAACTACTGTTGTATCTAGGTTATTTTTACATCAGTTTTTTTCCCTACTGGAATACAGAATATAAAATCCTAGGTATGTAATATGTTATAAAGTTTTGTAATGTAGCAATTTCTACTGTAAATATCTTGTCTTGTCCTATTTGGTTGTTATTTGTGGAGCTTTTCTCCCCGGGCCTCCACTGAAAATGGACATATATCCAGCTGGACTAGCCTGGTCAACAAATGTAAAATAAAATAAAAATAAAATAAAATGTCTGAGTGGGTATTGTATCAAAAGCCTTGCCCATTCGAGGTAAGCTGTATGCAGTCTTGCCTTCACCCATTGCTTTTGTGACCATTTCAAAGACGTCCACCAGATTTAATAGGCATGACCTTCCTTTAATAAAGCCGAACTGTAATGGTTCCAGTGTTTGCAGGTTACATATGTTCTCATATATTTTATCCATGATGATTCTTTCTGTGACCTTACATATGAGACTGGTCAGACTTATGCGCCTTTAGTTACCCAGATTGCTGGTTGTACCTCCTTTGTGCAGAGGAATGACTGTAGCCACTAACCATCTTCCATTCATAGGTTCATAGGTGTGTACTAGGCTAATGGTCGTGGGGTCTTTACAAGCCTAGCCATAGGATTACCCTGGTATAGTGCCACCCGACCTTAGATCCCAGTGCCTCTGTCGAGTAGAGCCACTGGAGTTATCCTTGGGGTGAATTTTCTGTTTCCTATCCACTCATCAAGATTTCTCTTGAAGAGGGTCAGCAAGATGCTCAGCTTGACTTGTATGAGACGTTTATTCCACAGCATGGGCAGTCTCTGGGTTATGGACATGTCCCTCCAGCATGTTCTGTTAATTGTGGTAATGAGGTTGAGGTCTCTGGAGCGTGAGGTGCAGAGGGATTGGGATTTCTTTAGATGTAGCATTTCTAACAGAGCTGGGTCAGACATGGCTTTGTAAGTCAAGCAGAGATCACCTCTAAGTAGGCGATATGAGACAGAGAATAGTTGGAGTTTTTTGAGACTGTCCATATGGGAAAAGTGTTTAAGGCCTAGGATCCTCTTTGTGAGGTACTTTTGCGGTCTCTCCAGTTGCTGAAGGTATATAGTGAGGTACATGCCAAATGGGGCATTGTACTCGATGATTGGCCTAATGTGGGAAGAGTAGAGGGAGACAATGACCTCTTTCTTCCTGGATGCAAAACCCTTAGTAATGAGATGCGCCACACAGAAAGACTTTCTGATCACAGTGGCAATGTGGTGATCAAAAGAGAGGTTGCGGTCAACCTGTGTTCCCAGATCTCTTATAAAGCCTTCTGTGTTCAGTGGACTACCATCAATGTGATAATTCATGGGAACTGGGTTTTTCCCAAAGGGGATGACGACACATTTTTTGGCACTGAGCTCAAGGCCATGGTTCTGACACCAGTCATTGGTCTCAGTGAGGCCATTCTGTAGGATGTCGACATCACTTGGGGAGTTAATAATAGCTCCCAAATTGCAATTGTCTGCGAACTTTGTCAGCTAGAGTCCCTTCATGTTGGCCTGGACTTCAGAGAAGTAGATACCAAACAGGAGAAGGCTCAGGACCGAACCCTGTGGGACTCCACTCATGACTAGTCGGCAGTCTGATTTGGAGTCAGCTACTTTCGCACTGTGGGTTCTATCTGTGAGCCAGTTTGCAACACACCTAGTGATATAGGGGTTGATGTCTAGCTTAGTGAGTTTTTCTATGGTAGGCTGTATGAACCACCTTGCCTTCATCCACAGCTCTGGTGAGTGACTCGAAGAAGTCGACTAGGTTGAGCAGGCATGATCTACCATTTACAAAACCAAACTGCATGGGATCCAGAGTTTGGAGATTCCCTATATCCTTGTTTATTAGGTCCATGATGATGCGTTCCATATCTTTGCATATCAGGCTCATCAGGCTAATGGGGCGATAGTTCCCAGGGTCTGTAGTCACTCCTCCTTTGTGGAGAGGGACGACTGTAACAGTGCGCCATTCTGTAGGGACAAAGCCTGAGGTGAGGCTGTGATTGAACAGGGCACACAGGTGAGGTACCAGTTCACTCTGCAGTTCATGTAGACCATAGCCAGGGATATTGTCAGGTCCCATAGAAGCTGTATTCGTGGCCTTGGACAAGGCTCTTTTAACCTGTGCAGCAGTAATACTGGGTGCCTGGCAATCTACTGGTATTGTGATTGGTCCTTTGGGAGGGGAGGGGTAAAGTTGGCACTGAATCTGTCGGCCAGTATACTGGCAATATCTGTTGGCTCGGTATAGGAGGTGCCATTGTGCAGTAGCTCAGAGCAAATCTGAGTATTGCCATGGAGATTTTTTACATAACTATAGAAGGCCTTATGGTTGTCTTTACTGTCTGCTGCAATTCTGTTTTCATAGCTTGCGTTAGAGGATTTGATGAGGGGTCTCAACTTTTTGTTGAGGCCGATAAGGGAGTTTTTCCAGTCTTGGGACTTCACCTTATTCTGCATCAGTTTCCTCCTTCTGTTGTAGAGTTTGTTTATGGAAGGGGGCTACCGGATTGGTTTCCTTTTTTTGGAAGAAAGCATCTTGGGTCTATTGGGTATGGTGAGATCCATGCATTTGTGTATGTGTTCATACAGTGCGTTGGTGTATGATTTGGCGGTCATACAACTATTCTCCATTTGCATGGGTGCTGTGAAGTTAGCCACCTCTGTTTTTAGGAGCCCAAAGTTAGCTTTGGAGAAGTTTTTCATGGTGGTTACCTTTGCGGGGGGTGGGGGGAGGGAGGGATGTGGATTTCCAAGGTGATTAGTTTGTGGTGAGATCTAACCAGGGAGGAGCTGACTTTTGGTGTAGAGCAATGGCTGCCCATGTTAGTAATGACCAGGTCAAGGATGTTGCTACCTCTAGTGGGGGAAAGAACAAGCTGGTCCAGTGCATTGGGATTAATGAACTCCAGGAAACGTTCCTTAGGTAAAAAAAAACTGACAGTAGGCTCCAGGTGAAAAGTGATTCAGGTGAACTAGAAAGGTCATGTTTCATGCTATTTTATAGACATCCCAGGATGTTATTGGGGCCCATCGATGCAGTGTTTTTAGTCTTGGAAAGTGCATTGATTACCTGTTCCCTAGTGATGGTTGGGGGGATTGTGGTATGCGGTATATTTGTACTGTTGGGGGAGAAATTTGAGCTAAACCTGTCAGCCAAAACGTTGGCAATCGCCTCTGGTTCAGTGCGGGTGATACCATTTACAATAAGTCCTGTGCATTGTTGCTTATTTCCCTTGAGGTTATGGACATAGCTGTAGAAAGCTTTGTGGTTGTCCTTTGACTGAGAAGCAATTTTTTTCTTCAGATTTAGCGTTTGAAGTATTAATTAACCCTCTTAGCTGCCTGTTTAGATTGGTCAGGAAGCTTTTAATATGTTGGACTTTTTTTTTCTTTTGTTGTATAACCAATTGATATTGTAGTTTCACCAGGGTAGCTTATCTTCTGAGTTTGTCTTATACTTAATATGAGTGGGCACAGCTCGCTCTATACAGTTATCAATATGGCTGTACAGGGATTTTCTAAATAGCTCAGCATATGCTATGGTGTTTACTGAGTTTGGGGGTGGTGAGAATTTAGCCAAAGTGTCACTTACTAAATAGAGATTGGCCCTGGAATAGTTCCTAAAGCTTTTTGATTTCACTGGGTTCCCTGATTTAATTTTTATTTCAAGCAATACTGCCTTATTGTCAGATCTAATGAGTGAGAACATTAATGCAACATGTTGAGGGGCAGACTAAGGAACACTTGCCTTACAGTTACTGGGTATGTGGTAGTATCTATGTATGCATCATAAACACCTCGCATGCCTTATTGTCTGTAACTGTTTATCATATTCCAGATTTATATTAATTGCTTAATGCCTAACAAGTTAGCAGCTGTGAGTACATTAATCAGATTTGTTTTTTAATTTTTTTTACCCTTTTGCATGCAGTCCAGTTAGCTAACCATCAGCTGAGCTAAATCTTCTCCCAATGCTCCATTTTTCCTTTGTGTCCGTGATACCCTCCCCCCTTCCTGAAACAGTTCAACTGGCAGGTTGGGAAGGTGAAGTAGCTCATAGGGGAGCTGTCAGTAGCATCACAGATAATGTCCTGCATGCCAGAGTATTTTTTGTATATCTTAACTACGCAAGGGTATTGATATTGCACACACGCCCATGTATAGCATTGGTTAGCTCCAACCCCCAACCCCACCCCCCAGTGTTGAGAAACTTATCAGCTATCTGCTGCAAGTTTACAGAACTGTCCCCATCACTGGAATTACGCCAGATTGCCTGCAAAAAAAACTTCCTCCCAACTAAAGTGGACAAGCTGGCAAAAAGCTACTCCTTCCCACTTCTTTTGAAGAAGTGAAACCATAGAAATTAGAAGCCCTTGATACTAATTCAACTATTTTTCATCATTAGATTGCTCTGTATGTGGGAACATTTCTATTGCTGATCCACTATGTACTGTATATTCTGGTTTTGTAGTTCTATTCAGCATAGATAGACGTATTTGCTAGCTAATTTGGTTATCGTGTCTACTATTAGAAAGAATTAAGAATGTAAATTATATAGTTGTGTGTTAGATGTTCTAATTCAGTATCATTTTTTTCAGAAGAAAGTTATCTACTATGTATTATATGACCCTAGGGAAATTCTTCTTTATGAAGCACTGGATAAGAAGAGAAAAAAATCAGCTTGAGACTTTTGTGTTCATTCATTCATAACACACTGGCGTCTCAGAAATTTTCACATAAACTGTTAAGAAATTCTGAGAAAAACTGCCTAACATCTGGATAAATCTTAATATTCTTTGTTATAAGAATTATTCCCAAGTTAAAAACGCTATATGTTTATGTTGGTGCATATCTCTGTCTTTGATATTTTTGCCTATTCTGCCCTTTGTTAACATACAACCTTATTTGATGAGAAAAGCTATATTTACAATAGTCACATCTCGTATACAATTTGTACAGTCCACAATCTTGTTGCACCTATGCCAACACCCCTGCGGCTGCTCACATACATACTTATTAACACAAAGCTATTCTCTCTGCTACAGGCAATACAGCCCAATACCAGTGTATGTTTATAGTTGACCTCTTACATTTTGCTCTCTTTTTATAACCATAACTGAATAATAAGCCCAGTTTACCACATTCTGAAAATTACTTTGATTGATGATCCCCCATATTGTCTTACTTCATTTGACACTTCCTCTGATACTTAAACTATGTGCACTATTTACATTTGTCTGCCAATGAAATGCCCATCCTTCTTTTTCTAAAAACCTCCTGACTGTTAAAAAATCCTTCCTGTCTCAATTATCAACTAGCCTCATTCAGGATAGCGCATGTATGTTGAATATAGTGCTCCCACTGGTCCATCCATTGCTGATTCTGCTTTGCCTTTTTGTTTCTGAAATATATTTCTTTTTCCTGCCTAATTCCTTCCATGATACATGTTACCTCTCAAATGGTTGGGTTCTGCTGTTTCTTCCATAATCAAGTGGTAGCTTTTTTGCTGCTAACATTAATATCCATTATGTTTCACTTTCCCTTTCTTGTATCTGTTGTTGTGGTCATGCGTATGTTACCTGTATTTTTGTAATTGCTTGTACTGCTCCCACCAGCTCTTGTCTAAGTCCCTCCAATCCATCCCATGTCCAAAAATATGCTTCCAATCCCTCCCCCAATGTAGTACCATATTTTATGAAATCTGTTGGAAGTGTAGAAGTATTTGTGGAGGCATTTACAGGGAATGATCTGAAATTTACATGACCCTAAGTGCCAGGTAACCACTATACGTCCTTTCAACAGTTTTCTATCTCTTCATTTAACTCTCCCAACTCCTCCACATTATGTCTACTACTTCTCAGTTATACTCATGCAGTACTTTGACCATTCTTGCAACTATTGCTCTATCCAGTGGTCCTTCAGTACATAGTTCTATTATTCATTAAACTAGTCCGGTCGAATCATCTGAACCCAGCTGAATCTATTTCATTTTAACACCTCTCTATTTAAAGCAACCTAATGTATGAAAGATTGAAAGATCCTTATCTTATTTGAGATCTCTTCCCATTCCATCACTCTGTTTCCTATTAACATTTAATTGCATAATTTAAGCGCTGTGTGGCAATTCTTCCAGGTCTTCAATAATGGAGTTGTCCCTGTTTCTGCTTGTATTCTTCCTGTGGTTAGAAGATCCTGCCTCCCTTCTTTCACCCATTTCCCCAAAACGCTTTGTTAATGTCCTTTGATGTTGAATCCAAAATGGAGAAGGATTCCATTACCTCTGACGAAGCACCCCACATTGACATCTTCCTGTCTCCTAGCAACAAAATATTTTCTTTTAGCATTTCTTTCCATCTTACACTAAACCAATTTGCAGAGCACCTAGCTGCTAGGACGAGTTGGCTTGCTTTGATATATTGCAGTTAACCAATCACTCCAGTCCTCCTTTCTCCTTTGGCAAAACAACACTTTCCCATTTTACTCCTGAGGGCTCTCCCCTCCCCCACAAAAAATCCTGGATCTATCTTCTGACCTTCAGCAATATTTGGTGGAATCCAAAATTCCTCTCCTAGACATAGTATCTGCAGTAAAACATGCCAGTAGAATACCTGAACTATTTGATCCATCTCTAAATTTAAATGGGTCCACTGTTGTAGTTTATCCCTCATTTATATCAGTATCTTGTCATATGTTTTCATCATTGACTACTCATATGTATCCACTAATCAGACCCCCAGATTTTTTGCCTATTTTCGCTCTTCCACCCCTCCATATCTCCGAAATTTTTAATTTCTTGTCACTGCTGTTCAGTATATTTTTCCCAAATGACCTTGTTTTGTCCTTATTTACTTTATATCCTGATGTTTCATCTAACTTTTTGAGTATATCAAAGACTTTCTCTAAATCCTCCACCAGCTTAGCTAACATAAGAATCATAACATCTGCATAAAGAAAAACCTTTAGCTTTAAGCTTCCCCAGGCATACTACAGGTGCTGTTTTGTCAGAAAGATCCAGCTGGAGGCTCCAAATATAGTATGAGTTACAGTATAGGGGAAACTGGCTAACTTTGATGTGTCCCTCAAGAGAGATTTAAACTTTGATACATTCTGCCTGCCAGTTTCACTTTTGCTACAGAACCTTGATAGTTCATCTTAAGCAAATTTATAGAGAGATCTGGGAAGGCCATCTTTCACAAGAATGCAAACAGAAATCCTCAGTCTACCCTATAAAAGGCATTTTCTGCATTTAACAAAAATTATTGATACTTTATATTATGAAAAGTTTACCTATGAACTACAAATTCAGACTGATCTCAATCTGTTGTACAAGCAAGTGTTTAGTATACGGGTAAGTCTTTTAGCCATAATACACATAAAGTAGTTATGGATCTGTATGAGCCTAACCAAATTGCCCCAGCATATAAAATGCTGTATGAATCCCATCTGCACCATGCAATTACCATTCGCTTTACCCACATCTCCTCTTTCAACTTTTCTTGAGAGACCAATGCCAACAACCTTTCCCCTATTTTCTTATCTACCTCCCATATAAGTAACACATCCAGGAACTCTCAAATCTCTCTAGCTCTTTTCCTTGAATTCAATTTCCTTTGATACAGTTTTGTGTAATACTCATTGAATAGTCTAATTTAAGATTAAGTATGTTGTCTGGTTCTCTGCCTAGCTTCTGGTCTTTCTAGTTTACATTTGCTGTGCCATTTCTATCATTTTATGCTGCCTCACTTTAGCTCTATTGCTATCATGGCTTTTGGGGAATTTGAGCCGTAGGTATTTTGCACCAAAATTCTGTCATCTTCTGTTTCTTGTTCCTTCCCTGTCAATTTTCTCAACTCATCCTACTCTGCCAGACCTAAAATAGCTTTCCTCTTCTGAAGCTTCCTTGTTTGCCTGCAATGTAGTTGCCTTTCAGTTCTGTGCTTCCTCCTAAAAAGTCAAAATTTTCTCTGCATCTGTCCGATACATATTTGTTTTAAGTCTTCCCATTTTTTGTATAACTTCCTTTATCCCTCTCAGTAAATCATCAGTTTTCTCTTCCACCTGTTCCTTGAAGGAATCCTGCCTTAGCTTGTATAACTTTAATCTACAGTGTCTGTCCCCCAGTGACTTAATTCCTACTGTCATATTCAACAAGACATGGGCATGATCTGAATAAATCCTTAGGACTATCTCCATACTTTATATTAATCGTTATGTTCTTTTGTGATTATTATCTTGTCAGTTCTTGACCATCTTCTCTATTTTGGACTATAATAGGCATATCCTTCCTCAACTCTTCCATAAATTAACCATGCATCTCTCTATACCCCCTCTAACAGTTCCAGCTAGCTTGTTCTTATATGTTATGTCTCAATTGCCTACAATGATCAGGAGTCCCCACTTTACCTTTTGGAGTATATATACTGCTACTATTGTTATAATATCATTCTAGCTCTCTAAACAGCCCTTCTCAACCTGCAAGGTATCCTCTCCTTGTACATGTATGAATCTCCCCAATTAAAGACACACTCCCCTTTTCTTTTCCCCTTCAAAAGCAAAACTGCCTGCAGCTCTATATCTGCTTTTTCCAACTTCACATACTCTTTGTATGCAAAACGTGTTTCTTGTAAGGCCACTGCACCAGCTTCCTTAAATATCCTTTTCCTTTTTATTGGATTTGTTAGCCCCATAATTTCCAAGAAATGTCTTTACGTTTTTTATCTTTCCCTGTTTGTGAAATTATCTTCACCTGCTCCATTTCCTTAATAGATTCTTAGTCCTGCCATTTAATGTGTGTCCCCTCATATTTAGTTTTAGTTAAATCTATATGTACTATACTATTGTTGTTTGCTCTGAGGTCTGTACATACACAGTGTTGTCCTTTCTTGATGTCCCCTAGCTCTCAGTGTCTTTCTTTTCCTTTGAAAAACATACAATCATCCTTTGACCCAATAGATGGAAAATCCCCACTACAACTACCAGAGTATTGCAAAGTAAGACTAGAAATCTAATTTTATTTGCTTTGAATTCTTTATATCCCCCAAAACTATTTTCATTTTATGCTTCCAAGGTGGGGTTTTTCAACCCTTCTAGCATGCGGGTCTACTGACCAGTTCCCTGAGTGTCAGCACCATATTGCCATCATAGATAACAACTTGGACCATTACTCAACCCTCCCAGTCCCTGCTGCTTCTAAACCGTGTCATGCAAAGTTATCTCATATTATAGAAAATACAACTTAAAAAACAAAAAAATAAAATGATAAAATACCACCAAGACCACCAATCCAAGAAGTAAGTGAATTTAATGAAACACTTAGCGCCTCGGCTTACACAGCCTTCCAAGACTCTTGAGCTGTAAAGAAAAGGCAAAAACTACATAACACTTAACAGAACCACAGATGCTAGAATGCGCCCTAGCATGGATAATCTTTCTTTCTGTTTAGCTAGAGTCTGTGTGTGTGGTTGTCAGTTTGGAACTTTTGTGCCTATTAAGGGGGTAAAACTTCAATATTTGAAGATTTACATAGTTTTGTGTGTTATTATTACATTAGTAGGTTTTAGGGGGGGATTGTGTGTGTGTGTGTGTGTGTGTGTGTGTGTGTGTGTATGTATGTATGTGTGTGTGTGTGTGTGTGTGTGTTTTTATTTGAGGGTTCTCAATAAAATAAAAAATTCTGAAAAATGTGACATAGGCTCAAATGGAGATGACAAGAAACAATTGTATAAAAGATTAACCTGCCAAACAGTGCATGCAACACCCAAGCTGGAACTAGACATTTAACAAAAAGCTGTTCAACATAAAAAGGTGGGAAAAATAATCCCGTAAGAATATGATTCTTTCTATAATGTCTTTAAATGTTAATGGTCTCACAGGTAAATACAAAAAAGTAAGAATTGTAAACTATATCAAAAATGTAGAGTGCAAATAGTTGTGCTACAGGAAACACACTTGGAAATAAAAAAAACATGTGAATTTGATATAGAAAAGTTTTTAGGATGGTTATTTAGTGGAATACCTGGAAAAAGGAAGAGAGGAGTACTTATATTAATTGCAAGAGGAGCTCCAATAGTAATAGAAGAGGAAAAAAGACAATGATGGATTTGAAGTACTAAGAAGTTACTGACAAGGGAGGAAGATTACTCTGGCATGTATTTTTATTCCACTGAAAAACTGCTATAATGGAGCTAAAGACAATTCTGGGAGAAACAATCAGCTTTCAGCAAGGAATATTGCTTATAGATGGGGGCCAGAATTTGATTTGCAACAGTGAAGATGTGCCTGGGGGGGCCCAGAAAGGGAAATATAACATAGGAGGGTAGATTTTTAAAGAAATTTATGAAAATATTTATCATAGAAGATGTGAATTCAGTAGTATGAATTTGGAGTAAATTTACATATTATTCCCCAAGATGCAAAAACTGGGCAAGGCTAGACAGGATTTACATTTCACAGGAACATGTGCATTTAACTGAAGGTTTTGATATGCACCCAGTAACTATTTCAGGTCATGTGCCAATAATAACTAAAATAAAAAAACACAGGTTAATGAAATAAAAATGAGACATTGGCACTTTCCCACCTATCTGTTGAAAAAAGAAGAATTTAAGGAATGGGTATTGAAAATTATTCAGGAGCTATTATAGAAGATAGAAACTTCTTCCAAAAAATATAGCTAGGGAGTGGGATAAAATTGAAGTGAAATTTAAAAATAGGATGGAAATGAACAGGATATATGGTTAAGAAGTAACAATAATTATTTAGAGGAACTGAGAAATATTCAAGCATTGCAAAATAAGGGGAATCTCACAGAACAAGAAGAGGAGCAACTACAGAATGCTAAACAGAAACTAAGGGATTACCTTGATAATACACATGAGTTTAGAGAGATTGTTGTTAAGCAACTGTTTTTTTTATGATAACTCTAGAGCACAAAAACTTTTTTAGCACAATGACTCGGGCAACAGAAAGTATAAAGGGCTGTCACCAAGCTTAGGGAGCCTATAGCAAGGAAGGTAATAAGGGATTCTGTAGAAGAATTAGAAATATTTTAGAAATTCTACGAAAGTCTGTATAAAGCAAAGAAATATGAAAAAAAAAGAAAATGTACAAATGGAAATGTTTATGGAAGAATTAAATATGCCAAAGCTAGAGGGAGAAGAGGCTCAACTACCAACAGTTAGGCAAGGAGGAGATGAGATAAAAATGGTGATATATAACCAATCCACAGAAAAGTCTCCAAGAATAAATGGTTCTCCTGTGGAAGTTTGGGAGCTAGGAGGGAAAAATGATTAAGATCTTGAAGGTTTTGTTTAACAGTATTTTATGAAGAGGAGAAGTACCAACATCCTGGAAGAAGGCAGTGGTATCAATAATACCTAAAGAGGGTAAAGACCCATCACATCCAGTATCTTAAAGGCTCATTTCACTATTAAACCATGATTATAAAGCATTTATGACTATAATGGCTACAAAATGGCAAAAGTGATGCCAAAATTAATAAATATGGATCAATGTGGTTTTGGTGAGGAGAGGCAAACATCTGACAACATTAACAGAACAGTGATGATCCAGAGGGAAGCAGAATGTAAGAAAATGCCACTATTGTTGGTGGGTCTTGCTGCAGAGAAAGCATTTGACAGAGTAAGCTGGGACTTTATGGGCAGGGCAATGGAAGCATTTGCATTCCCTGATAAAATTCTAAGGTTGATTAGGAGGATATATGAGGTGAAAATTAAAGTGGGTGGGGTCCTCTCTCACAGTTTTTGATTGAGCAGAGGAACAAGGCAGGGGTATCTTCTTTTTCCTTTTGTTACCTGCATTATATTTAGAACCATTGGGAAAGAAAATAAAAGGCTCAGAAATTCAAAGATATAATTGGTATGGTAGTCAAGAAAAAGCTGGCTCTGTGTGCAGATGATATTTTATAACTGACAAAATCAGAAAAGGACATTTCAGTGCTGTGGAACATCTTGAGACAGTTTCATATCTTTTAAGGATATAAAATTAATGAAGCTAAAACAAAGACAATAGCGGTAAATTATGTACCCACACACAAATTGGTTGAGAATTATCCATATTTATGGGACCGTGATAAGATAAAGTAGTTAGGAGTATGGATTAAAAATGATTCCAGTGTGGCATCTACGGATATGTGGAAAGAGACTAAACAAAAGATAATGCAAAAATTGAGAAATTGGACACTCTGTTATATGGATATAGATAGCAGGATACAAGCAGTTAAAATGTTTTTAGTCCCTTTAGTTTTATATAGAGGTCAGGAATATTTTTATCAATGAGATGAAAAGATGTGGATAGCATTTAATAACGAGCTGAAGGTTTTTATCTGGGAGGGGAAGACGACAAGAGTTAAGTGAGATGAGGTGATTCTTTGTTTAAAACAGGGCAGATTGGGATAACCAGATTAAAAGGGATATTTCAGAGGTACACCGTTAAGGTTCCTATACATAGTACAAGCAGAAACCTCTAATTCAAAGTGGAAAGAGATCATGACGAAACAAGGAGGAATCTCAAGAAACAAGGGGAGACTGGGATTTTAGATGCAGATCTTTAAGAATAACAGTAATCATACATAATATTATATTCATAAAGTATCAGAAATTATTTTAAGAACTAAGCCAACATGGGAATGGAGAAAGGAGATTCTGCCTACAGGGATAACTCCACTTAGGTATACAGACAATAGGCAAGAGGGGGCGGAATTTATTGGAGAAAACTGGCAAAGGAATCAAGTTATTGGGAACAAAAAACTAGAGAGGGAAAGGTAATAGAATGGGAAGGTGAAAATAATTTATTTGGACTGCACATTAGAGATTGCCTTCCCTATCAAGCATTGCTATCAGAGTATAGGCAAAGAGAAAGAAAAAGGAGGGTCCTTATTACACATTTCCTCATTCAGTTTTATCTTCTTGACTATTACTCATAGCTTCCATGCATTTTACTTCTTGCCATTTCTACAGCTGAGTATAACTGGATATCTTCTTAGAGCGTGAATTAATGTGTCAGATAGAATCTTAATATGATACTTTCCTTGCAAAGAAGTGAAGTCTTGAAAAAATTTGCAAAAATCAACAATGCAAAATTGCATCAATATTTACCCTGCTAAGCTTTATTTCTACAAAATACATAATTCATAATCCTTCTCTTTTTGCCCCTATTCCTGACCCAGTCAATTTTTAGTGTGCCCATCTCCATAAATGGGGACGGAAGGAACAAAAACTAGAGTTTACTCAGAGGGATTAAAAGGGGATTTACCTAGCTGGAATTTCCTGGTGAACAAATGGAAAAAATAATCATCTTCCTACAATAAGCTGTTTCTGACGATCATTTTGACTCCATATAGTATCCTAGTTGATATAAATGAATCAAGTCACTCCATTCACAGTCCTACAATCTATATTTCAGTTTTTTACACAAGTTAACTCCAGAATGTCTTGCTTTCTAGTGAAAAAATAAATGCTTTGGATGTGGCAGATTCATTTTTGACTTGCAGTATGATGTAAACTTGCTTTGGAAAATGGAATTCTTGATTCTCTTTTTCTCTTTAAGGATAAGTGTTAATAAATGCCTTAATTGCTTCCTCATCTTTAGCATGAAGGAATATTACACATTGTATATTTTTTTAAGTTTCCAGTTTGTTTTCTATCAAGTTTTAGTGAAGATTCAACACCATTGGTGCTAGTAGTGATGACATTCCAAGCCAAAAATGAAGAAATGTAAAAAGGTGGGTGTTCAGAGGAGCAGAAAAAACAAAAGCATTTGAAAACAGCAAGATTTCATACTGCTTCAGAAATAGCTGCTTTGATGTTAAAATTATTAAAATGCAAACATGACATAGCATTAATAACCTTTCATTTAAAAAATCAGAAAATCAGAGTTTGCCTGCTACTGCATATGGATGTGATACTCAAGGGGTTTCCTTAGAGAAATATGAAAAGGATGAAACAATTTGAGAAGCCCAAAATCCAGAGCACAATGCAGCATCTGATTTCAAGAAAGTTTAAGATTGACTCCATGCAGTATATGTCAACCAGCAAAGTACACAACACACACACACACACACACACACACACACACACACACACACACACACACACACACACACACACATACACACATACACACACACACACACACACAGTCAAAATGAACAGGTAAAGAGCTAGCAGATGTAGTTGTGAACACCAAGAGACTTTACATCAAACTATCTCTGAATGCAAGGCAGCAGAATACACTACTCTTGGCAGCAGTAATGCTCTTCTTAAACACACGGAAGCTTAATAACTAAAATGTCACACATAGCCCTGTCTGTGACAGGGAGTCACCCTTCTTCCACCTCTCCCACCACACAAGTCCAGCGAAATTCTTGCCACATTTCTCATTGTTTTCCTTCTATGTATTATACTAAACATACCTCTCAACCACTGAGCAGTAAAAATCATATCACTGGGGTACATATTTTTTTTTTGTTTTATTTTTCAGTACAGAATGTCTTCTGATACTAAATCCTATACAGTTGGAGGTAAATAATCTACATACACAATTTAGTTATTTAGTGGTATATGCATTCTTAAGCAAGTCTTATTCAAGAAAATCAGTAAATGGAGGAGGAACAATGCAAAATGTGAGACAAAAAATCATAATACTATACATAATCTATTACATATACATATATTAATTTAATTAAAATGGTGGCACCTTGTATGGCAGCGGCTACTGCAGCTCCCGATGTGCGTGTTTTGTTTATGTAAGATTGTTGTCCGTTTGAAGAATTGTTTTTGGCTGGTCAGGTATGTGGTGGGATGCAGCCATGATGTCTAAATTGTACTGTGTCAGATGGTTCAGATTGCTTTGTGCTTCTTCTTTTTTTTTTTTTGGTAATCGTTGGTCTGGTCATGGCTGTTTAGGCCTCGGGAGGAGAGGTGCCCTGAGTGCAGAATGATATGGCCTTTTTGGCCTCGGGAGCAGAGTCACGCTGATAGAAGTGCTAATTGTGGATCTGGATTGGATTTTGTTGGGTCGGAGGATTGCTGCTTTGGAGATGGTGCTGGGGATGTACCTGGTGGCACTGAATGGAACTGGTGGTGATGTGGCAGTGTGATGATGAAGATTGGGAGGTAACCGTTGATCTGTTAATGGTGATTTTGGCCTTCATGTGGCGGCAGTTCACTCTACTGCAGGTAGCGACTTTGTCTATCTACCACATTTGACTAAATCCTATCTGAACTTTCTGTTGTCAAGGGGACCGAACTAGGACTTGAGTTGTTGCTGGTTGGAGATGGAATTAGGGGCAGTTAGGAGGTAAAAATGGCTGTAGTCACTGTTATTGCCACAGTGATGAATCAAGCATGGTTATGGAAGCTTTTGTGCCTCAGACACTTGTTGTTTCATGTACATTTGGTTCTGTGTTTATGTTTTGTTTGTGATTGCATATGTTGTACATGAGCTTGTAGAGCATAATTTCGTTCAGCTGTGCAGTTGCAGTATGGTCTGAATGACAATAAAGTTTACTTGACTTGACTATAAATCATAGCAGCTGAGAGGTGTGATTGTAAGACCACAGTTCAGACACTCCCCCTACTTTGAATGCCATTTTTCTCACAGTTTAATGAAAAAAGTTCTAACCTGTTTGTATGTCTTAAATTTTCCATTTAAATGTTTCGCAATAAGTTGTTCAACCCTTACTTACCACATATCTAGTTTCTTCATCCACCTCTGCAAACCTGCCCACTCCTACCATGCTCCTCTTCCATCTGTGTTACCCAGTGTGGTGAATCAACAATGAGTTGCCATTCCTTACTCACGCTTCGTTAAGAGGTACTCTGTTTTTTCATACTAACCTGTGTCTTCTAAAAGGGGAGAGAGGGGGTGCCAGCATCTCTTACACACTATATTAATCATATTTTGATCTTCTATTGCAGCATTCACATCACACTCTGTGCCTGTTTTTGGAGTAGTAGTGTGGCACGAATATTTGGGGTAGAACGTACATTCATTTTGAGGGGTATACCAATCATTTGTCCATTATTTTCAATGACTTTCCTCATTTTGTCTCAAAAAAAATTGTTCTGTCTGGGTGATCAGGAACATGGTTTTGGGAGTGTAACAACTTAGAAAAGTATACATTGTGAGAAATGTTGGGGGAGCAAATGGCTATAACTAAGGAATAATACTTTTCAGCTGGGATATAGGATTTGAGTTGCATAGGCTTAGTAAACCTTACTAAGTTTAATGCTATTAGCTGTACAAAAACAGTTACTAGAAAATGGAAATCAAAATCTAACTAACTGTAACTGGAGTATTGAATATTGTTGTTGTGTCTTTTGGCTTTTCCCGGTTAGGGGTCGCCACAGCGGAACTCCAGTCTGCTAATGATTGGCAGTAGATTTTTACGTGCTGAGTTGCCAGCCCTGATGCACAACCTTCAACGGAGGTATGCCCATTCACGCATGTCTCCATATAGAAGACGCTCTAGCTGAGAATCGAACAGGACAACGTCTTACTGTGAGGTGACAACGCTACCGCAGCACCACCACCGCAGATCTGGAGTATTGAATATTGTAAAGGAAATAAAAGAACTGCAAGTGGGGTCTTTAGAAAAGGGAAGGAGCAAATTATGTAGAAATAGATGGAATTTATGGGAACGATACTTGCAGAATTGTATTCAAGAGGAGGAGGAGGAGTGAAATTTAAGGGAAGGCAGAAATTGATCAATTTATATAATCACATGAATCACAGGAAATACAAGATAATTGAGTCTTGCAACCATTTATGTCTTCTCAGTACCCTCCCTTAGACTCTATTTCCCCTTTCAGGAAAAGTTAAACCAGTCAAGCCAGGAGTGAATCTGTGAATACCCATCCAATCATTCAGTTGCTACTTAAAGTAAGACAATGTATCACACTGCTTGATTCACAGCAGGAGACCATTCCAGAGGTGGGGGAGTTGCTGTGTAATTAACATATTTTGCCCTTGTGTTCTATATATTTGCTGATGAAAATTTAGATTCCTAGTTCTGGTATTTATTGGACTATTGATTTGTGGAGATACAAGAGATCCAGGACCACTGGGTCCCTAAATAACATGGAATGCAAGGCAAGGCAAGGCATAGATCTCCCCTCAGAAGTTATTTTTTTTTTAAGAGGAATCATCTTTATTGAATCATCAATTATGACATAGGCAATCCTACATTTATATAAATGAAAACAAACCATATTGACATTTTCAGTTGCAAACATTAGATATCACATATAATCTTCTATACAGCTATTGTTGATTGAGCATTACATAGCTTATTCAAGTTGGGAGGGTGGCCTAATGGTTAAGGTGTTTGCCTTACAAACACAAGGTGCAGGGTTTGAGTCTCACAAGAGATAATTGGCTAGGCTTAAAATGGCTCGCAAGGGCAGGTAGCCTAGTACTAACCTATGAACCTATGAACTTCTTTCCCTTAAACCTCATTCCTCCTTCAAAAGATTATTCTGCATATATTGTTCACACAATTCCCATTTTTGCTATGTAATTTGCTCCTACCCTTTTCTAAGGATCCCACTTTCAGTTCCACTTCTTGTATCTCTTTTACTATATTCACTACTAATAGAATGGTTGGTTTAGACTTTGATTTCCATTTTCTAGTAATTGTTTTTGACAGCCTCCAGAATTAAACTCAGTAAGGCCTTGCTATGTCTAAGCAATTTCGATTTTGTATCACAGCTCAAAAAATTTTAATTTCCTTAGTTACGCCAATCTGTTCACCCAGTATTTCTGACAGAGTAGTCTGCAGAGAATTATTAAAGTCTGTCAATTCATTACATTCCTCAAAAATATGTTTCCATTTACCTCTTTCTTCCCCATCACATCTCCAACATTTGCAGTCTACCTGAGGAAAACATTCTTTGCAGTCTGCTTGAGGTATACAAAAATACCTATACAAACAATTATAAGCAAAAATCGTAAATCTTCTAGACTTTGCTGCATATTTAGGAGCATACCCCGCAACTGTCTGGATTTTCACAGAATATCCAGATTTTTGCCTCATATTTTTGGTCTGTTCCTGGACGTCCTCGGTGGTGCAGCGGTTAGCGTTGTTGCCTCACAGCAAGAGGCTCTCCGGTTCGATCTTCATCTGGAGTGTCTTCTGTGCGGAGTCTGCATGTCCTCCCTGTGGTCGTGTGGGTTTCCTCTGGGTGCTCCGGTTTCATCCCACATCCCCAAAGACATGCTGCAAGTGGACTGGACAGGCTAAAAATTGGCCCTAGGTGTGAGTGCATGCGTGTGTGTGCCTTCTGTGGAAGCTTGGGCGCCGGGCTGGCAACTCGACACCATAAAAACTCTACTGCCAATCATGAGCGGACAAGGTAATCCACTGTGGCGACCCCTAACCGGGAAAAGCCAAAAGAGAGAGAGAGATTTTTGGTGTGTTCCTCATAAAATTTCTGTTTTCCTTCAAAATCGCTGAGGATTGAAGGCACTAAGTAATGTCATCCATTTGAGTTTCAGACTTCATATCCTTCAGAAAATGCATGCTAAACATATCATGTTATTCTAGCAACCATCTAAGTTCATAAGAACAATACTTAAAATCGGTCCCTGTTTTGGGGCCTTTGTCTCACCATTATTTTAGATTTTGTCCTGATTGCTTGGGCTAAGAGGTTGAGAAGTATGTTTAGGAGCCATAAATATATCCTCCCACTGTTTCTTTATGAATTGCTTATCATTTCTCTCAGTGGCATACCTAGCATATTTGATACCAGGAGCAGAATTTTTTTTAGCTACCCCCCCCCCCCCCCGGCCAATATTTTTTCTTCTAGTGCTTCCTCCTCTATGACACTTTTTTAGTAATAATCATGAAATTAAACAAAATAATGGCCAGAATGGAGCAAGCAAGCTAGGAGCAGTGATCAAATCTCCAAAAGACTCAGCCATCCTACAGGAAGGCTTGTCCCAAATAAATAACTAGTACCAAAATCATGGACAAAAGCTAAATGTCAAAAATACATTATTGTCTCCTTTGGAAACTTGAGTATGGCATTGGCAACACACCCCTAACAACTGACCCAGTAGTTTGGGATTTAGTAACTTATGTGGACAGTTGACCTCAAATTCTATTAGGAACAGACCAAGATGAAGCAAACTTAGGGAAATTCTGCAAAATCAGGAACATTTTCAACTTGGTTATACAAATACAGCACCTAGAGAGAGAGAGAGAGACTAACATTTGCAGCATATTTCATGCAAATGCACATTAGTCATGTAAAGGTAGACTATAAGCTAAGCAAATAAAATGAGAGTAACTTGCAAACTAAACAAATAAAAGAACATTCTGAAAAACTGGTGACAGTTTCAAATTTATTTTATACAAATTCACACTAGCCATTAATGCCCAACATTAAACTGAGCACCAGCTATTTAATCAACAACAAAGCTAGCCATCCCCCTCCCAAGAAAAAAAAAAGACTATAGAAATTCCAATTTATTTCACAGAAATGCACACTAGCCAGCCCTTAATACCTTAAGCTGAGTCATTGTCCATGCTGGAGTAAATGACTTGAGACGTACCTCCCTGGACTACATGAAAAGAGACATGGAAGAGCTCTTGGATCATGTGACCCAGGCAGGTATGACCCTAGCCCTGAGTAGCATCCTGCTTCGCCCAGAATGATACCACAGTATAAGGACAAAATGATTGACTTCAACAATTGGCTAAGCTTCTGGTGTCATTCAAAGAGGATCCAGTATTTGTCTGCCTGAGAAGACATGATTGACAAACCATGATGCTTTGCCAGAGATGGTCTGCATCTGTCACCCCTGGGATTCAGGTTACTGGCTAAAGCTCTTGCCACCCCTATAGTGCCTTTTTTAGGCAAGGTTCAAAGGATAAAACCACCACCATAACAGATACAAGCATGCAAAATCTGAAGGTAATGCTACTCACTGCTAGAAGTCTAAACCTCAAAATGCACTCTCTCGAGGCACTCCTAAAAATGGAGAACATCGATATCTGTGCAGTGACTGAGATCTGGTTCAAGGCTCCAGAGAGCACCCCTGCAATACCAGGCTACAATTCTTACCACACTTTTCGGCCACAAAACCAAGACCGAAACACTAAAGGTGGAGGAGTGTCCATATTCACCAAGGATATTCACACCTCCAGGCTAGTTGCCCAACACAATGCATCTGAAATTCTCCAGGTGCAACTAACACTAGGTAAGACTGCAATCCAAACTGTAGCTTGCTACAGATCCCCCACCATACTCCAAGATTCTCACTACACCTTCCTAAACATACTGGAAAATATTAAGATACAACCAAACACCCTAATGCTAGGTGATTTCAACTACCCTGCCATTAATTGGGAAAACTACTCGGGTACCAACTCCTTTTCCCAACGGTTCTTGGAATTCATAAATTCCAATGCTCTGGATCAACTAATCCATTGTCCCACCCAGGGGCTCCAATATCCTAGACCTGGTCATTATCAACATGGGAGATAGATGCTCCACACCAGTGGTCACCCCCCTCATTGGTCAGGTCTGACCATAAGCAAATCACCCTTGACATCCACATCCCACCCCCACCCCCCAGTAAAGAAACCTCCTTAAAAAACTTCTCCAAAGCCAACTTCATGCTACTGAAGTCAGAAGTGACAAACTTCACAACACCCACGCAGATGGGATCTGGAAGTTCGAATGCAGAATCCTACACTAAGGCACTGTACGAGCACATCCACTCGTGCATGAATCGTGCCATCCCAAATAGAACCAAGATGCTCTTCTCCAAGAAAAAGAAGCCATTCTGGTGGTCCCCTGCTATAAACAAACTATACAACAGAATGAAGAAACTGTTGCAGAAAAGAGGAAAATCCCAGGATGCAAAAAACTCCCTCACCAGCCTCAGTAAGAAGCTGAGATCCCTCATAAAATCCTCAAAAGCTAGTTACGAAAATAAAATTGCCAAAGATTCCAAAGACAACCACAAGGCATTCTATAGTTATGTCAAGAATCTAAATGGCAATGCTCAGATTTGCTCTGAGCTACAACAGAATGGCATTAAATATACTGATCCCAAGGATATTGCCAATATCCTGGCAGATCGATTTTAGTGCTAACTTCACTCTGCTCTCACCCCTTAAAGGGCCCATCTCAATACCAAAAGATTGCCAAATTCCGATAATCGCAGCCACACAGGTAGAAACAGCACTCTCCAAAGCTAAGAATACAGCATCCATGGGACCAGATGACATCCCAGGCTGTGTACTACATGAACTGCAGAATGAACTGGCACCCCACCTAAGTGTCATGTTTAATCATAGCCTCACCTCAGGCTTCGTGCCCACTGAGTGGCACACAGCTACAGTTATCCCGATCCACAAGGGAGGATCCACCTTGGATCCCGGGAACTACCGTCCCATCAGTCTGACAAGCCTGTTCTGCAAGGGCATGTAACGCATTATCATGGAACTTATAAACAAAGACATTGGCAACCTCCAGACACTGGACCCCACCCAGTTTGGGTTTGTGAAGGGCCGATCTTGTCTCCTGAATCTGATTGACTTCTTTGAATCGGTCTCCAGAGCTGTGGACGAGGGTAAGGAGGTCCACACAGTCTATCTGGACCTCGACAAGGCCTTCGACACCATCCCCCACTCTGGAATCATAGATAAACTTACTAAGCTGGGCATAAATCCCTACGTCACTGACAGAACCCAGACTGTAAAAGTAGCTGACTCCAAATCCAGCTCCAGACAAGTGACAAGTGGAGTACCTCAGGGTTCAGTCCTGGGACCACTCTTGTTTGGCATCTACTTCTCTGAAGTACAGGCCAACACTAAGGGACTCTGGCAAACAAAGTTTGCAGATGACTGCAAACTGGGAGCCATTATTGAATCCCCAAATGATGTGGATATTCTACAAAAGGGCCTTACAGAAACAGATGCCTGGTGCCAGAGCCATGGGCTCAAGCTTAATGCCAAGAAATGTATAGTCATCCCCTTTGGAAAAAAACATGTATCCATGAACTACCACATAGGTGGCAGGGCACTAAACATTGAAAGTGTGATGAGAGACTTAGGGACACAAGTGGACAGTGGTCTCACTTTCGATAACCACATCGCCACAACAGTCAAGAAATCCTTCTACGTGGCACACCTCATCACTAAGGGCTTTTCATCCAGAAAAAAGGAGGTCATTGTCCCACTGTACTCATCCCTCATTAGACCCATTATAGAGTATAATGCCCCATTTGGGATGTACCTCACAAGACATCTGCAACAGCTGGAAAGGCCACAGAAATACCTCACTAAAAGAATCACAGGCCTAAAGCAGATGCCATATGCTGACCATCTAAAAAAACTCCAGCTATACTCTGTGGCATATCGTCTACTCAGAGGCGATCTAAGGCCATGTCAAACCCTGAGCTGTTGGACATGCTCCACTTAAAGAACTCCCAATCCCTCAGAGCCACATGCTCCAGGGATCTAAACCTTATCATTACAATGAACAAAACATGCTGGAGGGATAGGTTCCTGACCCAGAGACTCCCCATACTCTGGAATAGACTGCCCATACATATCAAGCAGAGCACCTCATTGGCCCTCTTCAAAAGGAACCTTGATGATTGGATGGGAGATGGGGATCATGTCAGTCACCCTGCTAGACAGGGGCCCAGAGAAGTAAATATTGTGGGAAAAAATTTCCAGGGAATTGTTATGGCTAGGCTTGCATAGGCCTTAGGGCCGATAGCCTAGTACCAACCTATGAACCTATGAAGAAGATAAGTTTCCATAGCGCAGCTAACCACTACCACCAAAACAATCAATTTATTTCACACAAAGACACACTACCCAACCTTTAAAAATAGTATGAAAATGAAACAGTTACTGTCAACTCCCCTTCTAAAAAAGCATAAATATTCAGATTTATTCACACAAATGTACCTTAAGGGTGGAATTTAAACTATCCAAGTGAAAAGGACAAGTTACATTCATCCACGGCACAGCTGGCCAACCCCCATGCCCCCCCAAAAAAAGAATAAAGATATTCCCAGTTTGTTAACAGAAATATTCACTTGTCAGCCTTAGTGGCAGAATTTAACCCTGAGCAAATGAAAGAGCAAGTTAATTTAACCCTCAGCCCAGGTAGCTACCCCCCCCACCCCATCAAAACAAAAAGAGGGCAGAAGAGTACAATGAAAAAAAGCATAAATATTCAATTTCAAAATATTTAAACAAATGTGCGGGTATATACACACACACACACACACACACACACACACACACACACACACACACACACACACACACACAAGCCAGGCTTTAAAATATTTAAACAAATGCAAACACACACTAGCCTAGCTACCAGCCCCCACCCCCTCTTCAAAAATAAGACAGAAATTCTGGTTATATTCACATTTAAAAAAAATGCTTTCCTTCAGTCCGGTAGTCCACATTGCCCTGGCTCATTCACCTGGTGAGATTAATCCAGTTTTCCAGGTTCAATTAAACAAAAAGAAAAAAAAAACTTCTCCATTGCAAAACTCTCTACTGCACTGTACTGCTGTATAACTAGAACGCTGCTGTTAATTTTAAAAATAACCGTGGTTCTTTCCAGTCTTGTCTGTATTTCCTTCCGAGTTTCCTCCAATCCTGTACCACATTTTCATAGGTGGTTCCTGGGCTAACGGCCCTACAGCCCTTACAAGCCTAGCCATATTTATCCCTAGTTGCCCCATTTGTCGGTGGTTAGGTGAGTGATGTTCGCAGAAGTAAGGGTCTATGGTAGTTAATACTGACTTCCTCTGTCCAGGAGGGACATGGACACCACCCCAACAGTAAACTTGTGGTCACCAATCCATTGATCTAGACTGAGTTTGAAGAGGGGCTCTGTTTCATGTGAATTGAAAGCTTGGTCCAGAGAAGTGGCAGTCTCTGGGAGATGTGGCTATCTCTCCAGCATGACCTATGCATGTCAGAGGCTAGGTTAAGATCCTAGAGTGAGTGACCCTCATATAGTTTGATTTATGAATGTGTAGCATTTCCATCAAGGCCGGTTCAGAGATTGCCCTGTAAGCCAGGCACAGGTCACCCCTTAGCAACCTGCAGGAGACAGAATACAGTGACAGGGCTTTCAGTCTTTCTGCGTAAGACTTATTTTGTGTACCCTGTAATTTCTTGGTGAGAAACCTCAGTGGTCTCTCTAATTGTTGCAGGTGTCTGGCAAGGTACATACAAAAGGGAGCATTGTACTCAATTAATGGTCTGATGAGAGCCAAGTATAATGGAATTATAACATCCTAAGATCTAGATGTGCCACATAGAAGGTTTTCCTTACTTCTGTGAATACGTGATGGTCAAAGTTCAGATTGCTATCAAGCTGAGTACCCAGATCACGTACGACTGGGTCTACTTTTAGGGGGAGGTGCTGTCTATAATGTAATTAGCAGGGATGTCATCTTTCCCAAAAGGAATAATAATGCATTTTTTTCCATTTAGCTTTAATCCGTGGCTTTGGCACCAATCATTTGTCTGTGTTAACCCTTCCTGCAGTATATTAACATCATCGGGGGACTCAACAATTGCTCTCAATTTGCAATCGTCAGCGAACTTCATTAGCTACAGGCTGTCCAAGTTTGTCGGGACTTCTGAGAAATAAATTCTGAAAAGTAAGGGGCCCAGCACAGAACCCTGTGGTATGCCACTGGTGACTGGTCTTTTGCTAGAGGTGAAGTCACCCACTTTAACAGTGTGTCCTGTTGGTGAGCCAATTGGCTAGCCATCTGGTAATTTAGGGGGTTAATTCCCAATTAGGAGAGTTTCTCTATAATACCTGAGTGTGGGATTGTGTTGAATGCCTTGGCTAGGTCAAGAAAAGTGGAATGCACTGTCTTTCACTCATCCAGGACCTTGGTGACTTTCTTGAAGAAGTCAACTATGTTTAACAGGTATGATCTAACTTTAACAAATCTGAATTGGGTTGGGTCCAGAGTTTGGAGATTACCTATGTGTTTGTTAATAAGGTCTGTAATGATTCTTTCCACGGCCTTGCAGATCAGACTTGTCAAGCTTATAGGCCTAAAATTCCCAGGGACAGTTGATGGTCCCCCTTTGTGCAGAGGGGTTACTACTGCTGTCCTCCATTCTGCTGGAACAAAGCTAGTTTGCAGGCTGTGGTTAAACAGGACTCAAGTGAGTCTGCTAGGGCATGTTTAAAGTTGTTTAAAAGGCAACCTGGGATCTTGTCTGGTCCCACTGATGATGTGATTTAGGCCTTGGAAAGCACCAAGATTACCTGCTCTCTTGAAATAATAGACTGAGGAATGGTGACAGGCATACTTTGGAGGATGACTGGAGGGGACAGGGGAGTGAAGTTGGCTCCAAATATGTCAGCTAGCAGGTTGGCTACTATGTCCAGTTGAGTATGATTCTTGCCATCCACAGAAAGTTCAGCACATAGCCGAGTATTCTCTTTTAGACTTCAGATGTAGATAAAGAATGCCTTGTCATTATCCTTAGCTAGGGAAGCCATTTTTACTTCATAATTAACTTTGGAGGACTTGACAAGATCTCTAATTTATTTATTTAAACTAGAGAGGGAGTTCTTCCTCTGCTGAGACAGTTCCCTCTTGTTCTTGGACAATAGTTTCTTTCTCTTGTTGTATAGCCTGTTTATACTAGTGTTACAGTAGGGTGGCTTGTTTTTTTTTGGCAAGACCTGGTTTTAATCTGTTCAGGTACAGCCAATTCTATACAACTGCTTACGTGGTTATACAGGGCATTGGTGTACATCTCTGCATAGGAGTCCATGTTATCTGCATTTGGGGGGGGGGGCTTTGAAACTTCTTATACCACCACTTAGTAGGAAGCAATTGGTCTTTGAAAAATTTGTAAGTATTTTTGTGCTTCTTGGGATATCTGGTCTTATAATTACATCAAACGAGACTGATTTATGGTTCAATCTTACCGGACAGGACATCACACAGGGAGGGTGCAAGGCTCTCCCATGTTAGTGAAATGTCCAAGACATTAGAGCCTCTTGTGGGTGTGCTGATTAGCTGTTCCAGAGCATTTCAATTGACAAAGTCCAAGAACTGAGCCAGCATGTTTTTGGTTATGTATGTTTCCCAGTTAACAGTAGGATAATTAAAATCATCCATGAATAAGGTGTTGGGCTATATTGCAAGCGACTCCAGTAAGTCCAGGTATGCGGTATATTTTTCCTGTTTCATGGTGAGGGACCTATAATTAGCTATGATGTGGTAGGGAGCTTTGCCTATAATTAATTGGACATGGTCCAGAGAGTCCTACTGTTTGACCAGTCTAGAGGTATACCTATCCTTAATGAATCTGGATACATCTCCTCCTTTGGTTCTTTCATGCTCAGTTTGTGGTCTGAACGTATGGAAGGCAATTTAGCCGTGCATGGCTGGGGTGCTTTCCGCACCTTTGAACCATGTCTCTGTGACTCCACAGATGTCAGAATCTTCCAAAGTAAGGAGTGCTTCCAGGTTGTGCAGTTTTTTTGTTTAAACGTCTACCATTAAGCAGCAGTACCTTGAGTTTATCTAGAGAGGATTTTGTTATGTTGGGAGGTTGGTTATTTTGACACTGCCTACAAAAGGCACAATGGGGTGGCTAATGCCTTTGTCAGTATCCTAAAGCCTAGAGGAGACAGGTGCAAACCATCTCTGGCAAAGCAGTGTGGTCTCTCGACCATGTCTTAACAGGCTGAGAGAAAGTGGTTCCTCTTGGACTGACACCAGAAGCTAATTCAGTTGCTAAAATCAATAGTTTTTGTTTGTATTTTGGCATCATTCTTGGAGAAGGTAGAATGCTACTTGAGGCTAAGCTTATACCTGCCTGTGACACATAATCTGAGATCTCTGTCATATAGTCCAGTGAGGTATGTCTCAAGTCATTAACCCCCATATGGACTATAATGGAGTAATACCGGTACTTGTGGTTGAGTGACTTGACAGATCCTGGCACTTAACAGGTTGCTAAATGTAACCCGCTCCTTACCTAGCTTGCAAGTGGAACATCCATTTGTCTGACAGTGGAGTCACCTATGACCAATACATTAGGTTTTGTGGTGTTATGCCTTATGGGCTTATTTGCTAAGACACTGCTGTGTGTGTTATTATGTGTTGTGGTTGTTTTTGGCATTGTTATGTGTGTAAGTGGTTTCCATTTGAGAGGCTTCTGATTTTGTTTGGTAAATTACTATTGAGTTCTTCCGCATATGTGGGTTTATGTGTTGTGTCCTTATTTAATGTGGGATGTGTGTGTGTGTGTGTGTGTGTGTGTGTGTGTGTGTGTGTGTGTGTGTGTGTGTGTGTGTGCTAACAACCTGCTTGGCATTTGATCTGTCCTTATGTGAGATTCTTGCCTCCAATTTCATAGTGTAACTATATTTCTCACATAAATTATTTAGGTTGTTTTAGGAGTAAGTGGTTGTCAATATACATGAGACAATTGCTATGTTGTCTCAGGATGCCCATGTCCATCAGGCTGACCAGAGAGATGATGGGAAACAGCCCATCCGTGATACACTGTTACTGTATGTTTTATTAGGGAAGGGAATGGGTTAATTTGATAGGACTGTGCTTCTAGAGCTGAGACTTCAAGAAAGACCTATACTTTGTGTAGGCTAAGGCTGATCAATGAGGCAACACTGCTCAAAGTGCAATTCAACTGAGTTGCTCCTAGAGCAGCAGAAAGGCTTGGAAGGTTTTCACTGTCAGCTGTTCAGGGGAAAAACTGAGCTTCTAGGCTTTTACATCTGTACAGGGTACTGCTAACCACCTCTGTGTGAACAGCAGCACTGTACAAATGTGAGGCTTAAGTATGAGCAAACAGAAACAAGTTTTAAGCTAACTACCAATCATGAAAGCACACAATAAGCCTTCCACCAGCAACTTGTAACTCAGACAGGTTAGATCAGCACACTTCTGCCACAAGGTTGCAAAAAACCACCTTCTTAATGTGGAATAGCTGGTTTGTAGCCCAAGTATAACAAGACCACACACACTACCTACAAAGATCCTACAACTAACATATACAATGTAATACCAGTGCAATTAACTGCTTAAAGCAGCAGCAGAGAGTACATTTTTTTGAAACTGCTAGAGTACAGTGACAGCCTATAAGAGAAGTGCAAAAATACTTGGATCCCTTTTGTGTGCTTCCCAGCTCAGACAGACCAGGTAAACACCTACTGCCACTAGATGAATAATCCCAATCCTCATAATGTAAAAGCACAGTAAAGGAGTGTCAGGAGTGAAATGCTACACAAACAAACTTAAAAGATATGAAATGTTACCACAAATAAACATAAAGATATGGATATAACAATGTATTTTAAACAGCTTATAAAAGTGTGATTATTCAATAAAAGTACTTCACTTTATATAAATGAGCTAAGAGCCACTTAATTGTACAGAATTTATAAAGGCACTAAGAACAACACAAGTTGATTAATAAGCCTTCCAGCCAATAAAACTATTTGCAGAAATCTCAAGTGTTTCTCCATCCTAAACAGAACAGGCTACCTCCCAGAGCAATAGATGTCAAATCCATTGACTCTTGATGTAAAAACAAGTGCTTGGTACAATGTAAAAATACACTACTTTATTAAACCACTAGCTAAATAATAAAATCAGAGCAAGTAAATCAGTAGAACAGACAGTCATGAGGTAAAATGCCCCTTTTCAATATAAGCACAAGGAAAGGCAAATACATAATTCAAGATATCAACAGTAGTGTAGAAAAAGAGGAGCTTAGTAAGCTCAATTTACACTAGTGGTGGGAAGATTAAAATTACCAGGATTAAAAAGCAGAACAAACAGGAGGGTAGGAAAAACAAGCAGGGAACTGTCAGCAGTGCTTTAGTTTATGCAGGCTTGAAATCTTTTTAAAAAAGACAAAGGCCCAGAAATTTACTGTGTATTTAAGTATCACCCAAGAGACAGTTTAACCAATGCAATGTGCAGCCTGGATAATTTAAGTGTCTATCTCTCACATAAAACAAAAACACTAGGCCAAGCAGATTTCTTACAACAGAAAACAAAATGGAGCAGGCAAAACAGAAAGCAACTTTGTCAGCAAGTCAGAGACAAAATATACAGGTTTACTTTCCTCACCCAGCACTGAATAACCAGCAGTGCTTTAGTTTATGCAGGCTTGAAAAATCTGTTTAGAAAAGAGAGAGGCCCATAAATTCACTGTGCATTTAAGTGACACTCAAGAGACAATTTAACCAATGAAAAAAGCATGTGAAATGTGCAGCCTAGTGTTTACCTCTAACATAGAATAAAAACACCATGCCAAGCAGATTTCTTACAACAGAAAACCAAATGCTTGGACACATGGACCCACATAAGAGGAAGAAACAAATGTTTACTTCAAAGCTGGATCATGATCAAATGGGGCCCTAGGCAGGGTAATAGATCACCCTCCCCCGACCCACAGCACTGCTCCCCCAACAATTCCAGTGGCCCATTACTTAGCTATTTCTCCCCAGTTACCATAAACACTGTTCAAACCTCTCAGTGTGCATACTATTTTCTTCACTTCTAACAATGATTACAGATATTTGGTTTTAATTTAAAAATTTAATTTAAAATTGTATAGCATAAACACTGATAGACATTTGCTAAACAAAACAATACAGTGTTGCAATGAAAACAGACTTAGCATTACCAGTGCACTTCTCTGCCCTTGAAACTCACATTCATTGAAACTGTATTGAAAACCACATTCAAAGAAAATACATCTGACCACTGGCAAATGAAGTTTACCTTTGGGTTGTTTTCAAACCATAGGCCCCTTCCACACATTTGCAGGACCATGCATACATGCATGCGTTCTTTGATTCACCTTCCTGATTGTAATAAATTATGTTCCTTGTATGATACTGCACCACTTGTTGAAATGTGTTTTAAATTTGTATTTTTGAACATTTTTCCATTAAGCAGTGAAACAAAACTTGTGGCCCAATAATGACAAAATTTTTCATTTCAGAACATTTCAACCATGAAAGGCCACTCAAACTTCTGTCATTACAATTCACCAGTACCAGTCAATATACACAATCTCTGCAGAAGTAAAAATCATCTGAAAATTTTCACATTAAAGAGACCTGTACTAATGAAGAGGATGCTGCTAACACACAACTTTATATCTCAGTGTTTCATCTACAAATTTAGTGCCTGCTGCCCTTGAAGAATAAATTGCCTATGTTACATAAACAAAATGGCAAGCTGATAAGATTGCAATAGGGAATGGATGGCAAACTGACAACAGCTTCATAGTTAATAGGCATCTCATCCAAAGGCTGGCATACTCAGGACTCCCATCCTCTTAAAATACAGCACAGTAATAGCAATCCATCACCATGGTGTGGGAGTAGAACGCACAGCCTTCTGCAACAAGAGCAAGTATGCTACCTGTTATGTTATGACCATTTGCTAAACAAAACAGAGGCACATTGAAAACAGACTTTGCATGACTAGCAGTAAACCTCTTTTCCTTTGAAGCTCATAATTCCTTGCAAATGCACTGAAGCTTGCAATTCCTTGCAAATGCACTGAAACACAACTCCTGGAAAATGCACCAAAATTCATTTATTTAATAGTTTGTTGGTTGGTGTAGAGGATTCAGGCTCTTGTTTCCTGCAACCAAGGTACAGGGCTGCAGCCTTAGGAAATTTACTAACGTGTATAGGTCTGAACTGTTTAGATTTTCAGAGAATGTCCAGATTTTTGCCTCACATTTTGGTCAGTTCCTCATAAGATTTCTATTTTTCTGGTATGGATTGAAGTTTCTAAATAATGGCATACATTTGAGTTTCAGACTTCATATGGTTCTGAAAATGCATGCTAACACAAATCCTGTTATTCTAGCAACTGTCTAAGTTTATAAGGCCAATATTTAAAATCTGTCTTTCTGGGCTTTCATCCTCACATTATTTTAGGCTTTGTCCAAATTTGAGAGGTATGCTAACCCCCCTCTCCACACAAATGTCTTGTATTTAAATTCCACTCGGAACATGGAAAAGAACTATGCTACAGGCATATGCATGTGTGGAGTGCATTCATAAAGAATAATGCCCATAAAGGATCTAGCTGTGGTTTTAGTTTAAGCTTTTTGTGTTTTAAATGTGAAAAGCTTTTGACAGGAAAGGTTGCACCTCCTTATTATTTGTACTCAGGGTAGACCCCACCCTCCGCCCTGCATTAATATGACTCTGCATTCTCTCTTTTCAATCCTTTTTGACCTTATTTGATTAATTCCTGCAGTTATCATGCAATATTTTATATGCTGTACTAATTATCCCCTTTTTAACAGGAATTTCTGTTCTAGATTCTACTACAAACCCTACCAGTGCTGATCTTTCACTTAGGATCATCCTATTCCTTTCTGTTTGCTTATACTCTGATATCAATCATTGATAGGGAAGGCAATCTGTAGCCTGTAGTCCAAATGTATTTTTGGCCTCTTTCCATTCTACTACATTTCCCTTTCTAATTATTTGCTCCCAGTACCTTGGTTCCTTTGCCAGTTTTCTCCAGTAAATTCCTGCCTCCACTCGCCTATTCTCTGTACCCCTAATTGCAGTCATCCCTATCAGCAGAATCTCCTTTCTCCATTCCTGTGTTGGCCTAGTTCTTAGAATATTTTTTTATGAATATAATATTCTGTATGGTTATTGTCATACCTTCAGAAGTCTATAAGCTACTGAATAAAGAGACAACACTTACATTATTTTCTGGTAGTTTGGGATTTTTAAGCCAGTGTTGTTTTAGATAGGAACCTTTGGGGGTCTTTCTAGTTGTTTAATATGTCTAATGAGATGCATCTGATGTAGGTATTGTATTTAATAACTGGCCTAGTCAATGCTGAGTATAAAGGGACAATGACCTCTTTAAATATTGGTGATATTCATTTTGCTATTAGCTGCCCGAAGGACTTTCTGACTACTGTTACTACATGATCAAAGGAGAGGGAGTTATTAACACAAGTTCCAAGGTTTTTAACAACATTTTCATTTTGGAATAGGATATTGTGTATGTTGTATGCTTCAAGAAGGGATTGTTTACCAAATGTTACAATATTGCACTTTTTAGCATTTAACTTGAGCCCACTTTTAATACGCCAGGTATTTACTGGTATAAGTTCTTGCTAAAGGGCTTTGGCATTAGAGAAGGACTTTAAAATGAGACCATGTTTACAGTTGTCTGCAAACTTGGTAAGCCATAGATCTTGGTTCATGGTCTGGAGATCAGAAAAGTAAATGCTGAATAAAAGAGTTTCCAGCACTATGCCCTGTTGCACACCACTAGTCCGTTTCATACACTCTGATAAGTCATCTGCTAGCCACACCTTATGGGTTCTGTCTTTTAGTCATTTTGCTAGCTATCTCACTATATAGGTTCATAGATGTTTACTAGGCTGACATCCACAAGGGCCTTTTTAAGCCTAGCCATGCACCCCAAATCTCTGATAAGTTCTGATATCCTTGATAACTGTAAGCATGGGCCTGGGAGATGAACCATTTATAGGTTACCTGTTTGCATTAGAGACATAGGTGCCAAACCAGGCATGAATTTCCAGTTTCCCATCCAATTGTCCAAGTTGCACTTGAATTAGGTTAGGGAGGAACTCTGCTTCACATGGATGGGGGAGCCTTTTCCATAGACTGGGTAGTCTCTGGGATAAATGCCTATCTCACCAACAGGTCCTATTTATATTACATACAAGGTTTAAGTCTTTAGAATGGGTAATTCTGATACTGTTTGTTTTGTGAATATGCAGGAGGTCCGTCAGAGTGGGGTCTGACAATGCCCTGTATGCTAGGCATATAACAAAACACGTGCAACACATATCTCACAAAGCCAGTGTGCCAAACAGTCACAGCCCTTAAGACTAAACAACACACCTGATACACTTGTAATAGGTGACTCTATCGTCAGGCACACTGACGTCCCGCTCACCAGGCTGAACAAGGAGAGGGTCATGGTGAGCAGCCTGTCAGGCGCTAGGATCCGCCACATAACACAAGCACTCGGGTCACTCCAAGGCAAGCACAAATATGACTCAGTCATTGTCCATGCTGGTGTGAATGACCTGAGACGTACCTCCCTGGACTACATGAAAAGAGACATAAAGGAGCTCTCTGAGCATGTAGCCCAGGCCGGTATGACCCTGACCTTGAGTAGCATCTTACCCTCACCAAGAATGATGCCACAATATGAAGACAAGATGATCAATTTCAACAATTGGCTTAAGTACTGGTGTCATTCAAAGGGGATCCAATGCCTGTCAGCTTGGGATGATATGCTCGACAAGCCACGATGCTTCGCTAGGGACGGCTTGCACCTGTCACCCCTGGGGTTTTGGATAGTGGCAAAGGCTCTTGCTACCCCCATAGTGCCTTTTTTAGGCAAGGCTCAAAAGACAAACCCACCTCCATAGGTATCACAAGGGATAAGAAACTAAGAGTAATGCTACTCAACGCCAGAAGTCTAAACCTCAAGATGCACGCACTCAAAACTCTCCTTAGCATGGAGAACATCGATATCTGTGCAGTAACAGAAACCTGGTTCAGGGCTCCCGAGAGCACCCCAGCACTACCAGGTTATACCTCATACCATGCTTTTCGGCCCCAAAACTTGGACCGAACCACAAAAGGAGGGGGAGTATCGATATTCATCAAAGATACCCACACCTCCAGGTTGGTGGCAAAGCACGAAGCATCAGAGACTATCCATGTGCAACTAACAGTGGGTAAAACTGCCTTCCAGTTTATAGCCTGCTACAGACCACCCTCCCAAACCCAGGAACCCCACTCGGCCTTCCTGAGAACACTGGAAAATATGATGGTCTCTCCAAACACCATTACATTGGGCGACTTCAACTACCCAAACATAGACTGGGAGCATTACTCTAGCTCCAACACCCTAGCCCAAAGGTTCCTAGAATTTATAAACTCAAATGCTATGGAACAACTTGTTACCACTCCCACAAGAGGGGAAAACATACTGGACCTGATCATCACCAACATGGGGACTCTATGCTCCAGACCAGAAGTGTATCCCTCACTGGTAAGATCAGACCATAAACTAATCTCACTGGATATTCACATCCCGACCCCACCCCCTGCCCAGGAAACTACAGTGAAAAACTTCTAAAGCAAATTTCACACTCCTCAAAACTGAGGTGGAATCCTTCAAAGCCCCGGCCTGTGGAAAATACGCCCAGACCGCAGAATCCTTTATAAACGATTCTATGAACACCTTCAGGAATGCATGGATCATGCGATCCCAAATAAAACCAAGACCCAATCCTCCAAAGGCAGACGTCCTGTCTAGTGGACCTCAGCCATAAACAAACTATACAATAGAAGGAGGAAGCTACTAAATGATAGAGCAAAATCCCAAAAAGGGAAGGCATCACTGATCAGTATTAGCAAAAAACTACGGGCACACATAAAATTGTCTAAGGCCAGCTTCGAGAGAAAAATTGCACAGGACACTAAGGATAATCACAAGGCTTTCTTTAGTTATGTTAGGAACCTGGGTGGTAATTCCCAGATATGCTCAGAATTAGTCCAAAATGACAAAAATACACCGAACCCACAGATATTGCCAACATCCTAGCTGACAGGTTCAGCGCAAACTTCTCCCCCCCCCACCAAAAGGGCAAATATCTATCCCAGCAGAGTGCTGCCCCCCTGACATCTCAGATGCTCAGGTAAGAGCCGCCCTCTCCAAAGCAAATAACACAGCATCAATGGGACCAGATGGTGTCCCGGGCTGCGTCCTACATGAACTCCAAGAAGAGCTAAACCCAAACATAAAACTACTGTTCAATCTCAGCCTTACTACAGGATATGTGCCCAAAGAGTGGCGTACAGCAACAGTGGTCCCTCTCCATAAAGGTGGTGCCTCAACGGATCCTGGAAACTATCGCCCCATAAGCCTGACTAGCTTGGTCTGCAAAGTTATGGAAAGGATCATCATGGATCTCATAAATAAAGATATTGGGGACCTACAAACACTGGATCCTACCCAGTTCAGCTTTGTTAAGGACAGATCCTGTCTCTTAAACCTGGTTGATTTCTTTGAAACAGTCACCAAGGCCATTGACGAGGGGAAGGTGATCCACACAGCCTACCTGGACCTCGCAAAAGCCTTCGATACAATACCCCACTCGGGCATTATAGATAAGCTCACCAGCTTAAATATAAACCCCTATGTCACTAGATGGATTGCAAACTGGCTCAAGGACAGAACCCACATGGTTAGAATTGCTGGAGCCATGTCAGACTCCAAACCAGTTACAAGTGGTGTCCCACAAGGCTCAGTCCTGGGACCTCTCTTGTTCGGTATATATTTCTCGGAGGTACAGGCCAACACGGAAGGACTGTGGCTGACCAAGTTCGCAGATGACTGCAAACTGGGTGCCATAATCGACTCTCCAGCCGACACAAGCATCCTCCAAAAGGGCCTCATAGAAACAGACAACTGGTGCCAGAGCCATGGCCTCAAGCTAAATGCCAAAAAGTGTATAATCATCCCCTTTGGCAAAAACAAAGTGCCCACAAATTACCACATAGGTGGTAATCCATTAAGTACAGAAGAAGTAATTAGGGACCTGGGGACCCAAGTTGATAGCAATCTCTCATTTGACAACCACGTGGCCAAAGTGGTTAGAAAAACATTTTATATAGCCCACCTAATCATGAAGGGATTCACATCTAGATCAGGGGAGGTCATCATGCCTCTTTACTCATCCCTCACCAGACCCATAATTGAGTACAATGCCCCTTTTGGGATGTACCTTACCAGACACCTGCAGCAACTGGAAATACCCCAAAAGTACCTCACCAAGAGGATCAAAGGGCTCAAACAGATGCCATATGCTGCCCGGTTAAAGAAACTCCAGCTCTACTCAGTGGCATACCGCCTGTTCAGAGGCGATCTGTGCCTGACGTATAAAGCCATGTCCAACCCGGAATTAATGGACATGCTGCACCTCAGAAAATCCAAATCCCATCGAGCTACTCGAGAGACTTGAACCTCAGCACTGAAATAAATAGGACATGCTGGAGGGACAGATTCATAACCCAGAGGCTCCCTTCACTCTGAAATAAAATCCCAGTCCAGGTTAGGCAGAGTCCCTCATTGACTCTCTTCAAGAGGAATCTTGATGAGTGGATGGGAGATCGTAGGTTTACCCCGGGTATCACTTCTGTGTCACTGTTAGACAGAGGCACAGTATACTAACCTCGAAAAAGGGCATAGCAAAATAAATTTAAAATGGGTGGCGAAAGCCAAACACATTCTGGCTAGGCTTATAAATGCCCTAGGACAGATAGCCTAGTATGAACCTATGAACCTATATATCTCCCCTCAAAAGCCTGTAGGAGACAGAATACAGGGATAGGGCCTTGAGGGCGTCTGCATAAGGCATATTACTTACTCCCTGTATTCTTTTAGTGAGGAACCTCTGTGGATCTTCCAGTTGTTGGATATGCCTGTTTAGGTATATACCAAAGGGGGCATTGTCACAATGATAGGTCTGATGAATGCCAAATACAGTTGAACAATGACTTCCTTGGACTTAGATGCCACACCTTTGTTTATAAGTTGTGCAACATAGAATGATTTCTTCACCACTGTAGACGCGTGATGATCAAAGGCTAGATTATTATCTATGTGTGTCCCTAAGTTCCTGACTACTGGGTCATCTCTAAGGGGTGTTTTGTCAATATGCTAGTTACCAGGGATGGATGACTTCTCAAAGGATACTATTATGCATTTCTTGGCATTTAGTTTTAGTCCATGGCTCCAACACCAGTTGTTTGTCTGTATCAGCCCCTTCTGAAGAACATTTGTGTCAGTGTGAGATTCAATAACAGCTCCTAATTTGCAATCAACTACACATTTAGTCAGCCAGAGACCACTAACACTGGCCTTGACTTCTGAGAAGTAAATGCCAAAAAGGAGTGGTCCAAGGACTGTTCCCTGAGGGACTCCACTTGTGACTGGCCTCTTTGTAGAGGTGGAGTCCCTAATTCCAACTTCCTAGGTCCTGTCTGTGAGTCAGTTGGCTATCTACCGGGAGACATACAGGTTTGTACCTAACCTCTTGAGTTTGTCAACAATGCCGGAGTGGGGTATTGTGTTAAATGCCTTGGCCTGGTCAAGGTAGGCAGTGTGAATGATTTTGTCCTCATCCATTGCTTTGGTGACCTTCTCAAAGAAGTCCACCATGTTGAGTAGGCATGATCTACCCTTGACGAAAACAAACTGGGTTGGGTCCAGTGTCTGGAGGTTTACTATATCTCATGATAGTGATACATGATACAGATAGGCTGCTACTGCAGATTTGTGGATGATGTTTTCTTTCTTTGGAGAGATACAGTTGCTGAACTAGACATGTTTATTGCATATCTAGAATCCACCACAAATTTTTTCAGATTCTCTAGGAATACCTCTGACATACAGATAGATTATTTAGATGTACGTATAAAGAAGGGTAATGGTTGCTTGGAAACTTGTTTGTACAGAAAACCATGCTGGAAAAACAGCACTCTAATTTGATAGCATGCACCCACGGTATATTTTCAACAATACTAAAAAGGGGCAAACGTAGAATCTCCAGACTTTGTACTAAAGATGAAGAGTTTGAACATGAGATTAAGATATTGGAAAATAACCTCTTGAAGAGAGGATACAAAGAGGGACTTGTACAGATAGAGATAACCCATGTTAAACAAAAAAAGGGCTACCAGTGCTAAGCCTTGGTACCATCGCAATAGAACATTTACAATAGGGACAACAACACAGGATGTGAATAAGAATCAGCTACACATGCATCTCACATATAGTAATGACATAGGAGGAATTTGCCAGATTATTTGGAATAAATGGGGGACTCTGTCATCAGATGACAAGATCTCTAAAGTGGTGGGGGCACAACCCAGATTCACTTTTAAGAGGAACAAGAATCTGAAGGACATGTTATGTCATGAACCCCTAGTGGAAGTTAAAAAAGCTGTGTCAAGATACATAGAAAGGGTACATATCCTAGTCAAAGCTGCAAAGCCTGTATACATATAAAGGACAATCTCTTTGTACATCCAAGAACTAAAAAATCCTATTTCTTGAACACATATGCAGACTGCAATACACAGAATGTCAGATATTTAGCGGTGTGTCAGTCTTGCACTGCATATTATGTGAACAAGACGAACTGTAGACTGAAGGATAGGAATCCTTAAACATATGTCAGAAATCAGACTAGGTAACAAGCATAATGCATTATACACTCACATCCAACAGAACCATGGCCATACATTTTCTTTTATGGTATTACAGGTTGTGAATCAAAAAGCCAGAATAGGTAACATTCAGAATGAAACAGAATACATGGAGATGAGATGGATTATAAAATCACGGGCTGATAAATTACCAGGAATTAATGCAATTGTACCTTTAAATCCAGCCTTGGAAAAAAAGGCAAATTAAGTACTGATTTTGATTGGTTATGTGTCTTATAAAATGCTAAGCTGTTTTTCATGATGTACTATCTGATGAAGGGGCAACACCCAAAAGCACTTATAGAGCTTTTTACTTGTTTTTATGATGGTCTGTTTTAATAAATATTGGATTGCTATACAGCCTGGTGATTCCAGCTTTCTTTTTGCTGTTTGCCATTTACAATGTTCTCTGCACACAATTGTGTATTGCCTTTGAGGTTGCGAACATAGCTAAAGAATGCTTTGTGGTTGTCCTTGTCCTGGAAGGACAAACTTACCTCAAATTTGGCTTTGGTAGACATTGTCTTCTGAGTTGTTTGTTTAGTTTGATAAGAGTGCCTTTATCTTGCTGGGTGCTGCGCCTCCTAATTTTTGCTATGATTTTCTTCCTCCTGTTATACATCCGATTGATTTTGTTATTTCCCCCAGGGTGGCTTGTTTTTTGAGTTAGTTTTGTACTTCTTCCCGGTGGGTATAGTTGCCTCAGTGCAGCTATTAACATGCTTGTACAGGGTTTCTGTTAACAGTTCTGCATAGGCAGAAGTGTTCTCAGGGTTTGAAATTTTGCCAGGTTCTCATTTTATAGCAGGAGGTTAGCCTTAAAATAGTTCCTGAATATTCCCAGTTTAGCTGGGGATCCAGGTTTTATTTTTACTTCAAAGGAGACCATTTTGTGGTCTCACCTTACCAGGAAAGGCATTACAGTAGGGGGTGTGCAGCATCCTACCATGTAAGTGAGGACCAGATCCCGTATGGTTGCACCCCTGGTTGGTGTATTGACTGTCTGGTCCAGGGAGTTTGTGTTTACAAAATCCAGGAATCTCTGTGCATGTACATTTGATGCCATATAGGATTCCCAGTTAATAGTGATCTGTTTGTAACTCATTAAGCTTACTAACTATGCTAACATGGCGATGGTGTCAACCTCCTTGGCAAGATATTCTGCGTGCACAACATGACTGCTGTCAACAGCCTGCGTTACCCTTTTGAAGAAGTAAACCAGATTTGTTAAACATGATCTACCCTTGATAATACCAGACTGATGTGGATCTCTTGGCTGATGACAGTTTTAATATTATAGGTTATCAGGTCAGTTATAATATATAACATGGCGTTGCAAATAAGATGTCAGGCTGATGGACCTATAATTTTAGGGGTCATTGGTGGGGGGCACCCTTGTGGAGTGGTGTAATTATTCCTGGTACTCCAAACCCCAGGGACAAAGCCAGTGGTTAAACTCGTGTTAAATATTTTAAGTAGTGGCTATGTCAAGGCTCATTTCCTACTGCTTATGAAACAGCCAGGTTCATTGTCGGGTCCCATTGAGAAAGTAGGTATTAGTCTTTGAGAGCACCTTCAGTACATGTTCTTTAGTAATAATGGGGGTCTGAGAGAGTCAGGGGATGAGTGGGCTTTGGATAGTCATGTGTACACTGAATTTGTTTTCTAATATACTGGCAATGTTTACTGGATCAGAGTAGGGGGTGCCATTATGAATATGTTCAGATTAATGTTGACTGCTGTTTATTAGTTTCCTAATCTAGCTAAGGAAGGACTTATAATTGTCCTTAGCTGCAAATGCTAACCTAAACTCATAAGCTGCTTTAGTAGACCTAATAGAATTTTTCAAGCTTTTAGTCAATTGTCTTGTGTTATCCTTGATACAAGGGCCTTTTGATTGACTGTATACATTTGAGTTTTTTTTTTCTTTTATTGTAGAGTTTATTTATATTGGTGGACAACCAGACTGGTTTGTTTTTTAAATTTCCCATTATATTTAAATCTCATTGTGATTGCCAGTTCTCTATGTATTTATCAAAGTGGGCACAGAATTTCATTTTAGTGGGGACATCTTGCGTAATGCTCCTATAACTGAATTTTGAAACTTCAACACCAAATTAGATTAAATTATTACATTTGAAATCCTTACATTCTGAGATACTGGTTTAAATTGGGTTTAAAGATTTGGAAGGTGAAGGTAATCATTTTATGATTTGACTTAGCTGTGGAGAGATTTAACAGGGGGATAGTTGACAGGAAGAAGCCATAGTCATAGCGACTCGGTCAAGAATATTATGTCCTCTGGTGCGTTTTTTAACAATGCTGTCCAGTCAGTTTTTGCTTACTAAATCTAAGAACTTTTGAGTATATCCACATTGGGGTATTGGTAATTCCATTTCATTGAGGGGTAATTAAAGTCTCCCCAAATAATAGAGTTCTTGTTTGTAGATAATCAGGTACATTTAGGAATCTGAAATTAGTTCCATTTCTGAGTCTCTGTCTAGAGGTGATATGGTCTCTAACAAATATGGGGAAACCACTATGGCTTCCATCAGGTCTGAAGGCATGGTAGGTAAGTTTCAGTAATTACACAGATGTTGATATGGTCCAAATGCAAGGTTGGGCAGTTTGTTTTTGAGACTTCTGGCACTAAGAGCCACCTTAATGTGATCCTATTTTGCATTCAATATGAGGGAGGATATTGGGATGTCCATTAGCTGGACTCTGCCTAAAAAGGGCACTACTGGGGTACCAAGTATGTGAAAGCCCTGGAAGAAGAGGTGCAGGCCATCTTTTGCAAAACAAGTAGGACTGTCAAGCATCTTGTCCCATACTAACACATACTGGATCCCCCTGGAATTACACCAACTACTTAACCAGTTCTTGAAGTCAATTACATTTTCCTTGTACTGAGACATCACTCTTGGAGAAGGAAGGTTTCTATTCAAGACTAAACCCTTGCCTGCATCTGTGACATGCAAGGAGAGTTTTTAGTGCATCTCTCTACATATCCCTTAGGATTTTACTTCTCAAGTTATTCATGCCCACTTAGACAACCACCATGACACAGTCATATTTGTTGGGTGAAAGAGTCTTAAGGGTCCTTAAGATTTCAGAGATCATGGCAACTGAAAGAAAACATACCATTGCCCTGTTTTTGTCCAGCCTAGTGAGAAGAGAATCAGCGTGCCTGACTATACAGTCATTGATCACAATCACTATAACATTTCTATTTGAAGAGTGGTCTGGTTTACTGAACTTGCTGGAGTAAATGAGAATTGTTAAAATGTATACTACATGAAAATGATAAAAGAATTATTACATTTTTTTCTTTTCTGTTACTGTATGTGTACCTAAGTAGTTTTAAAATAATGTCATGCCAGAAACACGGCCTCAAACTGAATGCCAAAAAATGCATCATCATCCCCTTTGGGGAGAGTGACGTCCCCACAAATTATCACATTACTAACATGGTCCTAAGCACACAATCAGTCATGAGGGACTTGGGCACCCAGGTTGATAGCAACCTGACTTTTGACCATCATATTGCCTCCGTTGTATGGAAAGCTTTCTACATGGCCCACCTCATTAGGAAGGGTATCTCATCCAGGGACAAGGAGGTCATAACATCCCTGTATTTTTCCCTTATAAGACCCATTATTGAGCACAATGCCCTTTTCGGCATGTACCTCACAAAGCACATGCAGCAGCTGGAGAGACCACAGAAGTTCCTCACTAGCAGAATCCAGGGCCTTAAACATCTTCCCTACACAGATAAACTAAAAGCCCTGCCCCTCTACTCAGTCTCATACAGACTCCTCAGAGATGACCTCTGTCTGTCACACAGAGCAACCTCAGACCCTGCCTTGATGGGATTGCTGCATATCCGCAAGTCTAGCTCCACTCGAGTAACCCACACCCACGATCTCAACCTGGTCTGTGACATCAATAGGACTTGCTGGCGGGACAGATTTGTGTCCTAGAGATTCCCCCTTCTCTGGAATAGACTCCCTCTCCACATCAAGTAGACTACTTCATTATCCCTTTTTAAGTGCAACCTGAATAACTGGAAGGGGAACACAAAATACACCCCTGAGATTCTATCAGTGTCCTTGCTGTACAGGGGCATCAGGTGCTGACTTGTCAGAACATGGGCTAAATTCTTGGCTAGGCTTGTAAGCGCCTCAGGACCAATAGCCTAGTAATTGACAGTTGTGTACACTTACCATAAATGTAGATGTTCAAGTGTATTCACTGTTGCAGTCATCACCTGTGGGTTATCCCTGCTGTGGTAGCCCTTGGCCATCCCGAATACCAGAGTCAATGTTTTTCTGCGTCGGCTGCTGTCGCATGCTGTCTGACGTCAGGTCGTCAGTGCTATAAAGGAGAGCAGCCAACGCCATTACATCAGTTTTTCTTTCCCTAACCTGTCAGAGGCCCAAGTAAATATGGTAAAGTGGTCCTGGTGGCTAAAAGTCACCTTTTGAAACTTATGTTTCCTTAAAAAAAGAAGATATAAGGGGGAAGGAGGGTGGGAAACCAGGACTGCAATAGTGAATACACTCGAACATCTACATGTATGGTAAGTGTACACAACTGTACTATGTTCTTTGTGTTTCACTGTTGCAGTCATCACCTGTGGGAGGATTCTCAAAGTTAAGGATAGGGGTGGTAGGCTTAGTAAGATACCTAGGAATGGGTCAGCATGCCCTGCAGAACTGCAGAGGCAAACCCTGCCCTAGCCTTAGAAAATAGAGGTAGGTGGTAATGCTTGGTAAAGGTATGGACAGAAGTCCAGGTGGCAGCTTCCAGGATATCCTGTTGGGAATTCCTCTGAGGAATGCTGTGGAAGTGGAGGCTGCCCTAGTGGAATGGGTTCTAATAGACTTGGGGGGGGGGTTCCATGCAATCTGTAGCAGAAATGGATAGAGTATGATATCCATTTGGAAATGGTTTGGAAACTATTAAGTAACTCTACTAAGTAGTCCAGGATAAGAGGGATGGAAGTTTGTGAGGTATTGCCCCCTCTGGATTGACTCCAGGAGCAAAATCCTTTCCATTTTCCTGCATAAGATTTTCTGGTGCTGGGCCTTCTGGCCTCTGTGATAATGTCTAGGACCTGTTTGCTTAACAGAGGCCCCTTGTTTGCCTTTAGAGTATTAGCCATGCTGATAGTTTGAGAGTCTGCAAGTTTGGGTGCAGCACCCCCCCACCTGTGTTAAGAGGTCTGAGATCAGGGGAAGCTACCTGGGAGGCTGTAAGGTCAGGCTGCACAGTAAGGGGCTACCAATGTTGTCTGGGCCAATATGGAGCAATGCGGATGGCGTTCAGTCTCTCCTCCCTTATTTTGATCAGTACCTTTGGAATAAGAGGCAGAGGAGGGAATGCATACCCAAAGCGAGTGTTCCAGGGGAAGGTCAATGCATCCATGTTCCACACCAGATGGTGATACTCCCTGGTACAGAATTTTTTCAACTGAAGGTTGAGGTGTGAAGCAAAGAGATCCACCTCCGGAGTCCCCCACTCCTGCGTGATCTGTAAAAAGATTTTTCTGTGGAGCTGCCATTTGTGGGGGTCCAATAAGTTTCTGCTTAAGTGGTCTGCCAGGGTGTTGTTGATCCATGGTGACACCAAAGGTTTGTTAGGTACCACTGAAGTTTTCTCATGTGAAGCCTGGTCAGAGGAATTAGAAGGATGCAAAATGCCATGTACCCCAAGGCTTGGATGAACTTCCTGGCAGTGAGGTGAGTTCTGGAAGCCAGCTCGGTGAAATAAAGAGGCAAGAAGCTCTGCTTTTCTGGGGATAGGAAGGCCATTTGGGATGCTGTGTCTAGCAGTGCTCCCAAGAAAATGATCTTCCTGGAGGGTGTCTGCTTTGATTTCTTCTCATTGACGGTGTACCCTAAGGAGGTTAGGAGGGTTTTGACAAAGAGGAGGTCCTTGAAGAACTTCTCTTTGCAGTCTGCCTGAATGAGGCAGTCGTCCAGGTAAGGGTAAATTTCTATATTTCTCTGCCTGCAGAAGGCTATGGCCGGGGCTAAGGATTTGGTGAATACCCTGGGAGCAGTAGACAAGCCAAAAGGTAGCGCAGAGAACTGAAAGTATTGTGAGCCTGCTCTGAAGTGAAGGAATTTCTTGCAGGATTCCCTTATGGGGATGTGGAGGTAGGCGTCTTTTAGATCTAGAGTTACTAACCAGGCATTTTTTGTCAGCATAGCAGCAGCAGCTGCTGTAAGGTTAGCATTTTGAATTTGGGGACCAGCAGGAAGGTGTTCAGAATGGATAGATCCAGGATGGGGTGCCAAGTGCCCTCTTTTATGGGAACCAGGAATAGTCTGGAATAAAAGCTTTTGCCTGTTTGATCTCAGGGGACAGGTTCTACTGCCCTTTGGGATACAAGAGTTTGGACTTGTTTCAATGCCTCTTCCCACTGATTTGGAGGTAAGTCTGGGTACCCTCTTAGAATTGGGAGTTCATTGAAGGAGAATTTCTATAATTGAAAAATGATCTTTAAGACCCATTGGTCCTTTGTTACAGAGAGACAATTTTCTTTTCAGAGGGAGAGCCTTCCTCCTAGTTTTTTGGTGAGCAAAAAGAGGGCAGAGGGGGGAAAGGGAGTCCTTGAGAATTTTTGCCATAGAGGGATGGCTTAGAACTCCCTGCCTTTGGAGTGGGAGTGGTCCAACGTTTGGTTTTCTGCTGTCCCTGGGGTGGGAGTCTGGGTGGTCTGTCCCTGCGGGGCCTACCTTGCCCCTGTCTGCCAGGTGCAGGAAAGGACCAGTGTTTTGAGGGAAAATTCCTGCTGAACCTAGGAAGGTGTACGTGAAGGAAATCTTTTACTGTTTGCATAGATTTTAATTTGTCTTTCATCTTTTTAAGCACCTCTTCTTCTTTTTCTCCAAACAAGCGGTCCTTATCCAAGGATGCATCAAGTAATTTAGATATGACATGCTCAGGGACAGGTTGTTCCTTCAACCATGCATGTCTCTTAATAACAGATCCTGACACTGCTGCCCTGCTAGAGTCTTCTAGGGCGCCATTTCCACAGTGTAATGAGTGTTTAGCCGCTTGACAAGTATAGTGCAGTAAATCTGCTAACTCTTTGGAATTGGCACAGTCAGGAAAGGTAGAAATTTTTTGTTTTAACAGTCCCAAAGTATGTTGTTGATATTTTAACATGTGGAACTAACAGGTGAGAGCTCTAATAGACAAGGCTGCAGAAGTGTATACTTTCTTACCCCATCTGTCCAGAGCTCTGGAGTCCTTGCCAGAAAGAGTAGGATTCTTTGTAGAACTAGCCTTAGCTCATTTTGGTCCCTGTGTAATGACCTTCAAGTCTGCATCAGGATTTCTGTACAGGTATTTGTGAGAATATGGTACTCTGTAATACCTGTCAGGTTTTCTGGGAGCAGGTGGGAGGGCGTCAGGAGTTAAACTTGATTCCTGGAAGACATCATCAACCACCTCTAAGTTAGGAGGGATGGCCAAGGGTCTGTGCTGGGGCAGGTCTAGAAACTTTCAGTCTTTTCTTAGACTGAGGAAGTCCTGGGATTCTCAATGGAAATGTTCTCTGAGGGTGTGAAGTGTTTCCCCAAAGGAGATATATTCTGGTGGGGAGGCAGAGGGAATGGATTCCTCTGCATCTGAATCCTCATAAGCAGTCACAGGTGGTTGTTCCTCTTCAAACTCTGAATAATCAGATTCCTCAGAATCTTGTTCTGGGAGTATATAAGGAGAAAGGTCTCTTTTCCTTTTAGAAGTTGTGGCCTGACTAACCCTGACAAGGGAGATAAGATCCTCTGCCATTTTAAGCATTTGAGTCTGGGGAGGAGGAGCAAGAGTAACATGATGGCTAGAGGTAGTTTTCCTGGGAATGGCCTTGCCTCTAGGCCTAAGTGAATCCATCTGTCTAAGAGGAACGGTAGTCAAAAGAGAAGACGTCAGATTTTGTCTGGAATTGGTAGTGCGAAAGGCCTTCTTGGAAGCCGGTCAGTGCCTGCGTCACGGCTCCGGACCCAACCGATGCAGAGACAACCAAAGGCTCGGAAGACAAAGAAGATTTCTGTGGCATACCGGACTCCTAAAGGGTATCGGTAGAGGCCTGCAAAGGTATCAAATCAGGCATCAGGGGCTGTGAAAGCACCTCACTGAATTCTGGAGACCTGACGACCTGATTAGCAGTAGTGTCGTCAGAAGGCTTGGCCTTGTGTGGTCTCTGTCTTTATCCTTACGTTTCTTCGGAATGTCTATGGAAGGTTGGCTGACTGACACCATTTCGGAATGGGAAGACTAGATGAAAATCCCTGGCTACAATAAAAGAGCTCTACGACAAATGGTCCTTGCATTAAAGAGGGCAAAGAACTGGCAATGGGGGACATCATGATATGGGCCTAAACAAGTGATGCAGTATGAGTGGAAGTCTTGGTGTGGTATTTGCTTTCCACAGGCGAGACAATTGTTAACTTTTTTGGGCATTGGTTAGTGCAAGAAAAAAAAAAGATCCCCAACTGGGTACTTTGCTTTAGACGTTTTCAGCTGTAAATCAAAACTCTGGTGGCGACCGACCAGCACACTTGCGAACTCCTTCTGGTATGGGCTCCATGGCAAGAAAGACTGATGTAATGGCGTCAGCTTCTCTCCTTTATAGCACTGAGGACCTGACATGAGATAGCAGCCGACGCAGAAAAACATTTACTCTGGCTCTGGTATTCAGGCCGGCTGAGGGTTACCACAGCAGGGATAACCCACAGCTGATGACTGCAACAGTGAAATATGAAGAACATCTTTCTATGATTCTAAATGTGTTTAAAAATGTCAGTGGTCTGTCTAGTTGGATTGAAATTTGTTATTTTTTTTTTTTATTAAGAAAAAAAAAAAAATTGTGTGTGGGCGTACCTCTCAACTGCAAAGACTTTGGCAAACATTATGATTTTGGCCCTCAGATTTACCCTTGCGATTACTGATGTTCCTCATAATGTCATACCAGTTTATGGCTACTTCTTCTTTCAGCTTTTTCCCGGTTAGAGGTCGCCACAGCGGATCACCTGTCTGCTCATGATTGGCAGTGGAGTTTTACAGTGTCGAGTTGCCAGCCCGCCGCCCAACCTTCCACAGAAGGCACACACTCACACCTAGGGCCAATTTAGAGTGTCCAATCCACCTACAGCATGTCTTTTGGGATGTGGGAGGAAGCCCACACGACCACAGGGAGGACATGCAAACTCCGCACAGAAGGCACCCCAGCCGAGAATCGAACCAGAGAACCTCTTGCTGTGAGGCGGCAACGCTAACCGCTGCACAACCGTGGCTGCTCATACCTGTTTACGGCTACATACCTTGTTAAATAAACTAAGCCTGTTTATATAATGACTCCCGATCATTAATAACAAAATAAGAACGAGCTCCTCTTTCTGACCGCCTGCTATAATTTTTAATGTTCAGAGATTGAGAAGTATGGTGGTGGACCAGACTCAAAAGTAATGACAATCATTAAAGTTACATACTTAATTTACTTCACATCTGCATTTTAATTCACGACCTCTTATTCTGTCAATATTTAAAATGCCCGCGAATTAGGATTTTTGACCATTATTACTTTTGGAATTATCCCTGATTCCCAAGACAAGATGAAAAAACAACTGTGAAATCTCTTTCTTTGAGCACTACGCACGTCTTTGCGTAATGTATTTGACGTTCCGTCGTCTTCCGGTTTCAGTTTCAAATGTATTCCCGTAAAACACAATCTAGTGAAAAAAATAAAGGATAGGTACGCTTAGTTTGGTCCCAGTTTATTTCACCCGTATTTTACATTACTTGTGAATAAATGATAAAGAAATGACACCAACGACCTCAGGCTAATAAGGTCAAATTTCAACATAGTACGCATCCACTAATATTAATATAAAACTAAAAATAATATGTAAGTGACAAAAAACTCGGGTAGATACATAAGGCTATTACAGGTAAAAAAAAAACACATCACAGCCCCCTACCGAACTACATAGGAAGGCATACTTACGTGTTGATAGATGCGCACTCAGGCAAACCTTGACCCAAACTACGCAGTGAAAAGGTGATGTAACAGCGCGTAAGCATAGACAGAACGGTGTTATAGGAAACAAATTATAGTAGTTTCAGGAGTTGCTTGACACGAGTTAATACTAGTTGATATGTCTATATTCACGCCAACTAATCAAATTCGCCTCACAAATGTGGCCGTTGTGAGGATGAAGAAAGGAGGGAAACGCTTTGAGATTGCTTGCTACAAAAACAAAGTTGTGAACTGGAGGAGCGGAGCGTGAGTATTAACAGCCAACAAAAAGACTGGTGTATGGGTTTTGGGCACTAGTATATGGGAGTGCTCCAAGCGGTACTTGGGAAAGTTAGGGTCACTGAGTCATGCAGATGCAATTATTGCTAGGTTAAGTAACTGTCAGTAGCCCAGGTCCAGCAGGTACGGAGTAGAGAATGCTGTTCCTTTACAGCATAAATGGGCGAAATTGAAGTGCATTAACCCATCAGATGCGTAGTAGCAAGGTCAATACACTTTGATTTCGCCCTTAAATGCCTCGTGCGTGTTGATTCGGTAGCTGTGAAATGTCCCCTACTTTATTTCAAAACTTCAGTCTGCGCATAATGCATTTGGCGATTTGTGGAGAAAAGGGGTTGATTACACTTGATGGCAATCGTTACATTTGCAGAGATGTTATACTTTTGAAAACACATGCCAAGCCCAATTCACATTCACCTGTCACGTCAGTTTTCCAGATTAATAATATTTTAAAAGTGTTCTTAATGTGTGGCTGTTGACCTTTATTGGTTTATGGTTTTGGATTCGATTCTGGAAGTAAGACATTACTTACTACATTAAGAGCTGTCGTACTGACCCCGAAGAACAAGATGTGCCCAGAGGTAATAAATGCTGTTGCGTGTTTTTTAGGCTGTATATTGCTTGGGGAATACATGTTTGATTAGTTGGTGTGTCTGTGTGTGGTGGTGTTTTGGGCAAAGTAGATGACGTTGCTAATGATGGCACAAGGTAGAGACGGGGAAAAGTGTCAAGAGTTAATAGAGTGCGACAGTATTTGAAAAAATGGACAGGTCTTGAATGTTAGCAGAAATGAATTCAGCGACATAGCTCTCAAATAATATAGGGTTTATTTCAACAGAATCCGGGACTGACTCAGAAAAAATCAGGGACAAACGGGGACATTTGTAAAATACTAATACTATTAACTTGAGACATTGTAAGAATAAAAGAATGTTAATTACTGTACATTTTGTGAAATAAAAGAAACTTAAAACTCCTACTTACTGCCATTATTGAGTATCATTCACCACCGTTCCTCCAAGAATCACCAGTTTTAGGAGGGATTGTGAGGGACAGGGCTAAATTTTGGAATCTAAATCCGGGACATCCTTGGAAATCGGGGACAGTTGAGAGGTATGTAGAGAACATAAGATAGGACTAAACAATGGATTTAGTAGCTTGGGAAAGCAAGTGGACAGTACACTACTGCAGGGAATGTAAAACATCTGGGTTAGTAAAATTAAAGCAACTAGGAGCTAACAGTATAACTTGCATCTAGGGATGGCATTGCAATACTGTCACTTTTAACAACAGAGTAAAGTCAGTTTCCGTTGTAAATAAATTATTCTTCTTCCTAGACTTTTCCAGTTAAAAAAAAAATGTGTTGCAATAAATGACATACTTAAGAAATGGACAGGGATACTGTCCTGAATGACTCACATACGTCTGCTCAGGATGCTTTCAATGTGTTTTGTATGCTAGACACGCATGACTGTTGAGCTTATTGTCAGTACAACACAGATATGCAGTTAATTCAATAACAACAAAAAAAAAAACCTTTGGTGACCCCCCCCCCTAAAATAGCAGAAAAAGTAGGTATTTTTTTCAGTAACACCCATATTTAAAAAGTGTGGTTTAAATAAAGTAAAAAAAAAAAACTTTTCTTATATTATAATTTATTATTGTTTATTTGTATTTATCAGGAAAATCGACTGGGCAGAGACCCATTTTCAGTGAAGGCCTGTGGAGAAAAGCTCCAGAAATTGCATACAGTTATATAGACACAATAATATAACTTACATAGAGCATATTAGTAGAATATGTAAGCAAAAAACATAGAGATATTTGCACATGTTAAGGAAGGTTTACAGATGTAATGCTTTAGATAATAAGCATGGTTAGGTTTTACACACATCTTTAGGTATACATACGGTTGTAGATAATATGCATGATTTGGTATAAATACAGCAATCTGATTATTAAAGAAATAGGAACAAAGGAGGGAGCTTGTGATAATTTTAGAAGGATGCCTGGTAGAATATGTAGATGAGCGTACAAGTGGTGTGATGATAGAGGTTGTAGGAGAAATAAGGAGGAGAAGAAGTAAAACTAGGAGAAGTGGGAAGGAAGAGGTAGATAGGTAAAGGGTGATGTTATTAGGATGAGGTGGAGCTACCTAAGTGAGGTACATGAGCATAGCTAGTTGCTGTTTAGGTTTTGTTTTAAGTGGGAATTGAAATTAACTAATTTTTGTATTTGTCTAATTTTGACAGGGATAGAGTTCCAGAGTTTTGAGACATAAGAGTACATAAAGTTGCCAGCATTGTTATAGATTTCTCCAGCAGAAATACACAGGGTGCAATTCCAGAACAATAAAGGCTGTCTTCCACAAATATATCGTACTGTTGAGTCCATTACACTGGGCAGGATTCACGAAGGCTTGCACGGAGTCTAAGAGTAGTGTAAGACTCCATGTAGCCTTCGCGATCCAGGAACAGCCCAAAGTCCGTGTAAGAGACCAGCTAAAACGTCTCTTACACGGAGTGAGTGTAGATAAGCTAATCACCTCACTTACAGCCGAATAGCATGCAAATGAGGTTGATTAGCGATCCAGGAAGCCCAAAACAGCCCGTGTAAGAGCCATTTTAGCTGCAGAAATGTACTCAGTTGACAACTGAGTACGTTTCTGCAAAAACCACAATGGAGCCATGTCAGCTCCAAATAAAGGGTGCATATGTGTCAGGCAGCATGCCAATGGCCAAATATGTGGCCATTGGCAAGGTAACCTGATGCAAAAGTAATAAAAATATAAATTTTTTTTTTTCGGCGATCGCCGATGTTTAAACCCAGCGCAGCCCCACGCAAACGGGCTGCGCTATATAAAAACATAAAAGTGAAGGTTATAAACCTACAAATGTGGGTTTTATGCAATTCATGGATTTACAATGCAGGGACCAGCAGACCAAAAACAACATGGCCACCGTTTAGTGGTTGCTAAGGGGGGAAGCTGAGTCTAAGAGATGTAACTAAGCATTATTAGGCAATCTGATGCAAGTGTTAGGATACTGAATTCCACTGTCACATAGCAAATGAGCACATTCTGAGTAGTGTAAGAGTTACAGAAGGGGGAGGAACAGAGTAGGAGATAGGTGACATCACAGGGGGAAATGGCAGAAAGAAATGCAGCTCATTGGAGGTGAAAGAGGAGTGCCACAACATAAGCATGGGAAAGTCAAGAAATGGAAGGTGTACACTGTTGCCTACACCAAAGTTTCTTGCTGGGTGTGCATGCACACGTGTGCGTGCCATGAAGCTCGAGTCAGACAGTGTGCGCTCGAGTAAGGCAGACTGACCATGTGGGAGCGTGTTGGTAGATGTTTAACACTGTTTGCATGGGTGTGCACGCGTTTTAACCTGAATAAGCAGATTCTGAACCATGTGAGCATGTGTGTGCGCGTGTAAGCCACTGTGAGCGTGTTTCTGCTGGTATACACGCTGCTCCCCCCTGAGGAAACAGAAAGGAAAAAGGAAGCAACAGAATTAATAGGAAGCTAGCAGGGAATACTGCTGGAGCTAGCAGGTGAAAACAATTAGAAGCAGGCAATTACACAGGCAGAATAGTAGCTCAGCCCAACACTTAAAAATCTGCAAACAGCAGTGCAAGATGTTTCTCACGAGACACTGCAAGACAGGAGTAAGCTATTAGAAGTGAAAACTGAAAAAGCTGAACTCTGAGCAGAAATGTTAGGGGCTGCCATAGCTGTCATAATGAGGCATAGGCGACTTGCTGAGGGTGGTGACAATGCAGATGGTGCCAGACAACCCACAGTGAGGAGATGGAGAAGAGTGTACAGGCCCAGGGTCACTTGCCACGGGTTACATGAGCTGGAGATAGTAGAGCGCTATAGAGTGGACAGAGACCTCCTGCAGCAAATAGTGGAGCTGTGCAGGCCACGCCTCACACACCGAACCAACAGAGGGGAACCCATACCAGTGGAAACCAAGGTATGTGTTGGCCTAAGAATACTAGCAACAGGTACCTTCCAGAGACCAACTGGTGATATGATGGGGATATCACAGGCATCAGCCTCCAGGGTACTGCACCAGTTCCAGGATGCCATGTCAGCACATGTCGGTGATTATGTATATTTCCCCAATGCCCGTGAGGTATTGGCCAGCAATATGCATCTCTTCCAGCAAATAGCGGAATACCCTGTGGTAGTGGGTGCAATAGACTGCACACACATATGCATCAAAGCACCAGCCGGTGAGCGGGGTAGGGCCTACATTAACCGCAAGGGCTTCCCCTCCATCAACTGCCAGGTCGTGTGTGTGTGCTGACTGCCCTGGGAGCTGCCATGATTCCCACATCTGGCATTTGACGCAGCTGTACCAGACATTTGCCAGTGGGGGCATCCCACACGGACACCTAGTGGGGGATGCAGGGTATGCACTGGAGCCGTGGCTGATGACACCCATCAGAAACGCACACACACCTGAACAGGAACGCCATAATGAGGCACACACACAAACACGTAATGTAATAGAGTGTGTGTTTGGGCTGCTCAAGTCACGGTTCCGGTGCCTGGACACATCTGGTGGAGCCTTGCAGTAAACACCAATTACATGTACCCAAATTGTCATGGCATGTGCTATGCTACATAATATGATCTTGCGAAAACAGCTGCAGCAGGACCAGCATAGGGCTGGGCCAAACAGCCCCCCACCATTACCAAGGCCATCACAGGCAGAGCGTGACTCGGAGGAGGAACAACCTGAGCCTGCCCCAGTAGGCCGAAGGAGGCATGCCCAGTATGTCCTTGCCTTGGCAAAGAGGCAACGCATAGCACATACACTGGCTCAGTAGGAACCCTGGGAATGATACCCCCTCTGACTCACTCAAATAATAACAGGGATGCCTAAAATGACATGACCTGCTCACAAACATGTACAGGGAGTGTAATATGTGCATCCGACAGAGGCAGACCTGCATCACCACCTGAGGCATGAATGCCATGTGTTAAGTAATGTAACACCATGTACTATATGCACACCTGAGGACCGTGACTAACATCCTACCCTCACCAAGCATCATGCCACAATATGACAATGAGATGATCAAGTGCAATAATTGGCTGAAGTATCGCAGTTAGTCAAAGGGGATCCAATGTGTGCCAGCCTGGGATGACATGCTGAGCATGACATGATGCCCCACCTGCTAGGACTGGCGTGCACCTATCAGTGCAGGCCGTATGGATACTGGCAAAGGCTGTTGTTACCCATAGCTTGCCCTGAATAGGTAAGGCTCAAAACACAAACCTACCTCCATAGGTATCAGAAGGGATAAGAACCTAGATGTAATGCTACCCAGTGCCAGAAGTCTAAACAGCAAGATGCATTCAGTCTAAACACACCCAGTATGGAGAATGTTGATATCTGTGCTGTAACAGAAAACTGGGTCAAGGCTCACAACAGCACCCGAACACTACCAGGTTACACCTCATACTGTGCTGTACAGCCTCAAAACATAGAACAAGCTACAAAAGGAGGGTGACTAGCAATAATTGTCAAGGATAACCACACCCTCATGTTGGTACCACAACAAGAAGCAGCATGGACTAGCCATGGTCGAGTAACAGTGGGTAAAACTGCCCCCCAGTTTATAGCCTGCTACAGACTACCGTCCCAACACCAGGAACTGCACCTGGCCTATGCTGGAATACATGAATATATCAAGTCCTCCAAACCACATTATATTTGGTGACTGAAAATACCGAGACATAGACTGGGGAGCATTGTACTAGCTCCAACACTGTGGGACAAAAGTTCATAGAATCCCTAAACCAAAATGCCCAGGAACAATGTACCACTCCCACAAGAGGGGTAAGCATACTGGATGTGATAATCAGCAACATGGGTACTGGATGGCAAGACGAGAAGTGTATTGCTCACTGGCAAAACCAGACCATAGAGTAATCACACTGGATATACAAATCCTGACCACAGTCCCTGGCCAGAAAACCACAGTGAAAAACATTTGTAAAGCAATATTTGCACTCCTCCAAACTGATGTGGAATCCATAAAAGGTCCTGTGCAGGTGCAAAATATGGGTACACCTCAGAACCTGTAATACAGCCATTCCATGAACACTGCCAGGAATGCTTGGATTATGCAATCCTAAATTAAAACAAGACACAATGCCATACACGCAGGCATCTGGCATGGTGGACACCAGCCATACCCAAACCATGCAAGAGAATGAGGAAGCTACTACATGATAGAGCAAACATAAAAAAAGAAGTAATCACTGATCAGTAGTATGGCAATAAAATATGTCCACACATACAATCCACTAAGGCCAGCCACAACAAGTTGAATCTGTGAATCTTGAGGCAATGTTACACCTGCCCCAAGTACACAGACAACCCCCAACTCCCCTCAAGAAATACAAATATATGTGAGAGATGCAACCATCTATCCAAACTGGAGGCTGAGCTCCCTCAACTCAGTACTCCCAAAACTAGTCAGGAGGAGAAGGTAACCACACACACCACAAACCCAGCCCCACGTAGACCTATCACAACTGCAAACCAAAGACTTAAACACAGGCCCGAATTACAAACACACCACACCAACAGAGGCCTCCAAAGCAGACACCCAATCTAACAACCTCCAAACATAGCACATGCAACACATAGTACGCAAAGCTGGTGTGCCAAACAGTCACAGGCCAGAAGGAGAAACAACATGCCTGATACAGTTGTAATAGGTGACTCCATAGTGAGACGCTGCTGTCCCGCACACCAGACTGAACAAGTGAACGGGTACAGTAAGCTGCCTGTAGGCTGCTACAATATGCCACATAACACAAGTATGCAGGTCACCCCAAAGCAAGTAGAAATATGATGCAGTCATAGTCCATGCTGGTGTGAATGACCTGAGATGTACATCCCTGGACTACATGAAAAGAGACATAGATGAGCTCTCCGATTATGTAGTCCAGGCCGGTATGACACTGACCATTTGCAGCATCCTTCCCTCACCAAGAATGATGCCACAGTACAAACACGGAATGATCAGTTATAACAAGTGGCACAATTACTGGTGTCATTCCAAGGGGATCCAATGTCTGTCTGCTTGGGATGTCAAGCTTGACAAGCCACGCAGCTGTTCCAGGGATGGCTTGCACCTGTTACCCCTGGGCGTATGGATATTGGATAAGGCTTTTGCCACCTCCATAGAGCCTTTCGTAGGCAAGGCTGAAAAGACTAACCCACCACCCTACAAAACATAAGTGGAAAGAAACATAAGGGTAATGCTGACCAATGCCAGATGTGTAAACCCCAATATGCATGCTCCCGAGGCCATCCCCAGTATGGAGAACATTGATGTCTGTGCAGTGACAGAAACCTGCTGCAAGCCTCGTGACAGCACACCAGCACTACCAGGTTATACCACATATCATGTGTCATGGCCCCAAAACCTGGAACAAAACATAAAAGGAGGGTGAGTATCCATATTCAGCACAGACACCCATATGTCCAGGTAACCGACAATGCACAAGGCATTGGAGTCCACCCATGTGCAACTACCCGTAGGCAAGACTGCTGTACAGTCTGTAGCATGCTACAGACCACACTCTCACAAACACAAACCCCACCCAGCCGTCCTGAAGACACTGGACAGTATGAATGTCCCACCAAATACCAAACAAGGTACTCACAAATTACCACATAGGTGGTAAACCATTATGTATGGAAGGAGTAATCAGGGACCTAGGGACACAAGTGGACAGTAACCTGTTATGTGACACTCACATTGCCAATGTGGCTAGGAAGACTGTGTCTATATTGGACACCGTATCATGAAAGGATTCACATCTACGTCGACAGAGGTCATTGTGCCCCTGTACTGTTCTCTTATCACACCCATAATCTAGTACAATGCCTCATTTGGGATGTACCTTACCTGACACCTGCAGCAGTTAGAAAGACCTCAAAGGTACCTCACCAAGAGGATAAAGGGTCTCAAATATATGTCATATGCTGCCTGGCTGTAGACACCCCAGCTGAATGCAGTCACATACTGCCTACACAGAGGCATTGCATGCCTGTTGTACAAGGCCATGTCCAACACAGGAGTAATGGACATGCTCCACCCCCGAAAACTCAAAGCCATTGGAGCTGTGAGAGTGAGAGATGGCAACCTCAACACATAATGAAATAGGATGTGCTGGAGGGACAGATACATAACCCAGAGGCTCCCCACACCCTGGAACAGAATCCCACTCCATGTTAGGCAGAGCCCCTCACTGACACACTTCAACAGGAATCTTGCCAAGTGGATGGATGATCATAGAGTTACACTGGGGGGTCTTCACTGTGTCACGTCCTGACAGAGGCACAGCAAAGCAAATCATAAATGGCCATAATATTCACATAGCAAGGGGTGGCGAAAGACAAACACACTCTGGCTAGGCTTACAAATGCCCTAGGGTGGATAGCCTAGTATGAACCTATGAGGATACAAATTGTACAGGACACTAAGGATAATCCCAAGGCTTCCACAACTGATGTTAGGAACCGTGTTGGGAATTCACATATATGCTCTGAATCACACAAATATTACAAACAACATACCAAACACACACACATATTGCCAACATACATCCTGACAGGTGCAGTGCAAACCCCCCCCCCCCCGAATGCAAAATATCTATCCCAGCAGACTGCTGGCCCCCTGACATTGCAGATGCTGAGGTAACAGCCAGCATCTACAAAGCAAAACACATAGCAGCAATGGTATGAGATGGTGTCCTGGGCTGAGTCCAACATGGACAAAAAGATGAATGGAATGCCAAATCACACTACTGCTCATTGTCAGCCTTACCACAGGATATGTACCCAAAGAGCAGTGTACAACAACAGTGGTCCTTCTCAACAAAGGTGTTGCCTGAATGGATACTGAAAATTACCACCCCAGAATCCTGAGAAGCTCGGTCTGCACAGCTATGGAAAGGATCAGCATGTACCGCAGACATAAAGATATTTACGACCTACTGACACCGGACCCTACCCAATGTGGCTTTCTTAAGTGCAGATCCTGCCCCTAAACATGTTTGACTCATATGAAACAGTCATTAAGGTCATTGATGAGGGCAATGTGGTCCACACAGCGTAGCTGGACCTTGCAAAGGCTTCTATACAATACCCTACGTGTTCATTATAGATATGCTCACCAGCTTAAATATAAACCCCTATGTCAGTAGAGCGGTTGCAAACCAGACCAAGGACAGAACTGACATGGTCAGACATGCTGCAGCCATGTCAGACTACAAACCAGATATAACTGGCATCCCACAAGGCTTGGTCCTGGGACCTCCCTCATCTGGTATATATGTCCCATAGGTACAGGCCAACATGGAAGGACTGTGTCTGAACATGTTTGCAGAGGACTACAAACTGCTCACCATATGTGACCCTCCAGCTGACACAAGCATCCCACAAAAGGGCCACATAGGAACAGACAACTGGTGCCATAGCCATGTCAGCAAGCTAATTGCAGAAAAGTGTATAGTCAACCCCCTTGGATATACAGTAAGTGCCCACCAATTACCACATGGGTGTTAACCCATTACGTACTTAACATGTAATGAGAGACCTGGGGACACAAGGTGATAGATATCCTGCATTGGACAAACATGTGGCTGTAGTGTTTACAGAAACATACCATATACCCACCTAATCATGAAGGTTGTCAGATCTAGATAAGGGGAGGTCATTGTGGCTCTGCAGTCATGTTGCAATTGACTACAATAGCCCCTGAGGGATGTACTTCAGCAGACACCTCCATCAACTGTAAAGTCCCCAACAGTACCTCACCAGGAGTATCAAAGAGCTTGCACAGATGCCATGTGTTGCCTGATTAAACAAACTGCAGCTACACACACTGCCGTACTGCCCACCCAGAGGCAAGCTGTGCCTGATGTATAAAGCCATGTCCAAGCTGGTATCAGTAAACATGCTGCACCTTGTACAATCTGAATGGCAGTGAGCTATGCACATGAGAGACCTGAACCCCAGCACTGACATACATAGGACAAGCTGTACTGCATGATCCATAACACAGAAGCCACCCCCACCCATGAGTAAACTCCCAGTACAGGCTGTCCATAGAGTCACTCATCGATTCTCCTCAAGAGGAATCTTGATGAGTGGATGGGAGATGGTAGGTTTACCCTGGGTATCACTGTTATGTCACAGGTAGACAGAGGCACAGCATACTAACCATGACATATGTCATGGCAAACTCCACTTACAATGTGCGTCGAAGGACAAACACACTCTCCGACTAGCATTAGAAATGGCCTAGGGCACATCGCTAGTGTTTGCAAATGTACACCTATGTTGTGGAATACACTACCAATGTTGGACAAGCCTGGTTTAAGTAGTTCATATCTGAACATAATGCAACATGGTCAGGTGTGCACAACTGGCCCCTAACCAGGCTGTTGTGCTCACTATGGAAATGTAAAGCAGTGATGGGGCTAAAGCCCAGGATACTGTCCACCACAGTCAAAGTACTGAACCAGTACACTATACAGTACTAAAGTGTTAGGTCAGTATGAAATGATGTTGACAACTGTATGCAAACCCTGCAGGCACAGTATAATCCCTGTTGTGTTCACACACAAAGCAGTTGGACAGTAGCTACACAACATGACACACAACACACAGCCATAAACGGGAGATTTTTGCTGAAGTTCACACTCATCCACAAATGTGGTGGGCTGCAGAGTTCAACATATGGAAAGCTCACACTGGGTATGCTCACACACTTTGATAAATGAGACATATGTCAGACAACATGCCATGGGAAGGCTGAACTGGGCATGCTCACACACTTAGGCCAAATCTCAGTTTAGCAGTTGGCCACACATATCTGGTATTTGTACGTGTTATTCCAGGAACCAACCACATTACAGCAATCTGCCCAGTGCACACAGTTAAATGACTACAGAGACATACGTGATATAGTGGATCCCTCCCATATGCAAACATCTTCCACAGATACACAAGTTGTTCATACAAACAGGGAATGCTATGGCAATAAAGACCTGCAAACAGTCTATCAGCAACAAATAATGTGCATTTGACAATTAAACATATGGGTGTAGAGGTCAACACTAGGCTGTTTGCCCTAGGGAATGACAGCTTAGCCAGAGTGTGCTTGGCGTCTGCCTCCCCACAGGATGCACATTCCCCTTTCTAAGCACTGATGATGTCAGCACCCTGTAAGTACAGCAGGAGAAGGGAAACCTCCCAGTAATGCGAATAGCGCGCTCTGCTAATGCGTCCGTCTCAAGTGTCATAACATAGTTAGGTAGGGGTTTGAATCCTGCAAATGCTCAGTGTGTGTGTGGGTGTGTGTGAGTGGGGTTGGTGTGTGTGTGCAAGTCTGTGTGAGGGAAATGTCCCTTTTGGCAACTGGGAAAACACACTACAGGATGCACATTCCCCTTTCTAAACACTGATGATGTCAGCACCCTATAAGTACAGCAGGAGAAGGGAAACCTCCCAGTAATACGAATAGCGCGCTCTGCTAATGCGTCTGTCTCGAGTGTCATAACATAGTTAGGTAGGGGTTTGAATCCTGCAAATGCTCAGTGTGTGCGTGAGTGGGTTTGGTGTGTGTGCAAGTCTGTGTGAAGGAAATGTCCCTTTTGGCAACTGGGAAAACACACTGCAGGATGCACATTCCCCTTTCTAAACACTGATGATGTCAGCACCCTACAAGTACAGCAGGAGAAGGTATGTGGCATGGACAATGACTGAGTCATATGTGTCCATGCCTCTGACTGACCTGTATGCTTGTGTTATGTGGTGGACCATAGTGCCCCACGGGCATATCACTGTGACCTTCACCTTGTCCAGCCTGGTAAGCGTGACCACACTGTACCAGACAATAAAGGTAGCTAACACAACTGTGGCAGGTGTGTTGTCTAGCCGTACAGGCTGTGACTGTTTGGCACACAGGATTTGTGTGCTATGTGTTATGCGTGATGTGTTCAGGCATAACGTATGCCTGTGTGCCAGCTGCAGAGGTGTGTGCCGCTCAGACAGGATGCTATTCTAAGGCTCTACAAATGGCCCAGTGTGTTCACGTGCTTGTATTGCTGTCAGTGTAGGTCTACATCAGACTGGTATTGTAGTCACTGTAGTATTGCATGCCACCTGACAGGTTATGCCAGTACTGGGTTCAGAGTGCTTCGTCCCCAGTTTGGCTATGTGGTTCCATCTCATACATGTGTTGTACGTCCATGTGTAGGGGAGATGGTTGACTGTGTACATGTGGCAGCTGTGACATTGCCACATGACCCACATATTCCACAACTGTACCATAGAGGTGACTGACCTTTGCACATGCTACCATAGTATTGAGATTGCCATGGTGATTAACAGCACATAGGGCCAATGGAGAACAAGGTACATAGGTTCATACTAGGCTATCTGCCCTAGGGCATTTAAGAACCTAGCCAGAATGTGTTTGGCTGTCGCCATCCATTGTAAATATATCTTGCCATGCCCTTTTCCGAGGTTAGTATACTGTGCCTCTGTCTAACAGTGACACAAGTGATACCCGGGGTAAACCTACAATGTCCCATCCACTCATCAAGATCCCTCTTGAAGAGAGTCAATGAGGGACTCTGCCTAACCTGGACTGGGATTCTATTCCAGAGTGAAGTGAGCCTCTGGGTTATGAATCTGTCCCTCCAGCAAGTCCTATTTATTTCAATGCTGAGACTCGGGTCTCTCAAGCGTGTAGCCCGATGGGATTTGGATATTCTCAGGTGCAGCATGCCCATTAATTCCGGGTTTGACATGGCGTTATACATTAGGCACAGAACGCCTCTGAACAGGCGGTATGCCACTGAGTAGAGCTGGGGTTTCTTTAACCGGTCAGCATATGGCATCTGTTTGATCCCTTTGATCCTCTTGGCGAGGTACTTTTGGGGTCTTTCCAGTTGCTGCAGGTGTCTGGTAAGGTACATACCAACAGGGGGATTGTACTCCGTTATGGGCCTGATGAGGGATGAGTAAAGAGGCACGATGCCCTCCCCTGATGTAGAAGTGAATCCCTTTATGATGGGGTGGGCTGTATAAAATGTCTTTCTAACCACTTTGGCCACGTGGTTGTCAAATGAGAGATTGCTATCAACTTGAGTCCCCAGGTCCCTAATTACTTCTTCTGTACGTAATGGAGTACCACTTATGTGGTACTTTGTGGGCACTTTGTTTTTGCCAAAGGGGATGACTATACACTTGTTTGCATTCAGCTGGAGGACATGGCTCTGGCACAAGTAGTCTGTTTCTATGAGGCCCTTTTGGAAGATGCTTGTGTCGGCTGGAGAGTCGATTATGGCGGCCAGTTTGCATTCATCTGCATATTTGGTCAGCCACAGTCCTTCCGTGTTGGCCTGTACCTCCGATAAATATATACCAAACAAGAGAGGTCCCAGGACTGAGCCTTGTGGGACACCACTTGTAACTGGTTTGGAGTCTGGCATGGCTCCAGCAATTCTAACCATGTGGGTTCTGTCCTTGAGCCAGTGTGCAATCCATCTAGTGACATAGGGTCTTATATTTAAGCTGGTGAGCTTCTCTAGAATGCCCGAGTGGGATATTGTATCGAAGGCTTTTGCGAGGTCCAGGTAGGCTGTGTGGACCACCTTCCCCTCGTCAATGGTCTTGGTGACAGTTTCCAAGAAATCAACCAGGTTTGAGAGGCAGGATCTGCCCTTAAAGCCAAACTGGGTATGAACCATTGTCTGTAGGTCCCCATTATCTATATTTATGTGGTCCATGATGATCCTTTCCATAGCTCTGCAGACCGAGCTAGTGTGGCTTATGGGGCGATAGTGTCCAGGATCCGTTGAGGCACCACCTTTCTGAAGAGGGACCACTGTTGCTGTATGCCACTCTTTGGACACATATCCTGTAGTAAGGCTGGGATTGAACAGTAGTTTTATGTTTGGTTGTAGCACGTCTTGGAGTTCATGTAGGACACAGCCCGGGACACTGTCTGGTCCCATTGATGCAGTGTGTATTGCTTTGGAAAGGGCGGCTCTTACCTGAGCATCTGAGATGTCAGGGGGGCAGAACTCTGCTGGGATACATATTTGCAGTTTCGGTGTGGAGGGGGGGGGGAGTTTGCATTGAACCTGTCAGCTAGAATGTTGGCAATGTCTGTGGGTTTGGTGTTTCTATTGACATTTTGGACTACCTCTGAGCATATCTGGGAATTACCACCCAGGTTCCTAACATAACTAAAGAAAGCCTTTTGATTATCCTTAGTGTCCTGTGCAATTTCTCTCCAAGCTGGCCTTAGACAATCTCATGAGTGCCTGTAGATATTTGCTAATACTGATCAGTAATGCCTTCCCTTTTTGGGATTTTGCTGTATCATTTAGTAGCTTCCTCCTTCTATTGTGTAGTTTGTTTATGGCTGGGGTCCACCAGACAGGATGTCTGCCTTTGGAGGATTGGGTCTTGGTTTTATTCGGGATCACATGATCCATGCATTCCTGAAGGTGTCCATAGAATGCGTTTATAGAGGAATCTGCGGTCTGGTCTGTAGTTTCCACAGGCCCGGGGGCTTTGAAGGTTTCCACCTCAGTTTTGAGGAGTGTGAATTTGCTTTAGAGAAGTTGTTCACTGTGGTGTTCTGGGCAGGGGTTGGGGTCGGGATGTGAATATCCAGGGTGATTAGTTTATGGTCTGATCTTACCAGTGAGGGATACACTTCTGGTATGGAGCATAGAGTCCCCATGTTGGTGATGATCAGGTCCAGTACGTTTCCCCTTCTTGTGGGAGTGGTAACAAGCTGTTCCATAGCATTTGAGCTCATATATTCTAGGAATCTTTGGCCTATGGTGTTGGAGCTAGAGTCATGCTTCCAGTCTATGTTTGGGTAGTTGACGTCGCCCAATATAATGGTGTTTGGAGAGACCTTCATATGTCCACTGTTCACAGGATGGCCGAGTGCAGTTCTTGGGTTTGGGAGGATGGTCTGTAGCAGGCTACAACCTGGAAGGCAGTTTCACCCATTGTTAGTTGCACATGGATAGTCTCTGATGCTTGGTGCTTTGCCACCAACCTGGAGGTGTGGGTATCTTTGATGAATATCAATACTTCCCCTCCATTTGTGGTTCGTTCCAAGTTTTGGGGCTGAAAGCATGGTATGAGGTATAACCTGGTAGTGCTGGGGTGCTCTCAGTAGCCCTGAACCAGGCATCTGTTACTGCACAGATATCGATGTTCTCCATGCCAAGGAGAGTTTCGGGTGCATGCATCTTGAGGTTTAGACTTCTGGCGTTGGGTAGCATTACTCTTAGTTTTTTTATCCCTTGTGATACCTATGAAGGTGGGTTGTCATTTGAGCCTTGCCTAACAGGCACTATGGGGGTAGCAAGAGCCTTTGCCAATATCTGAAAGCCCAGGGGTGACAGGTGCAAGCCGTCCCTAGTGAAGCAGGTGGTTCAACAGAAGATGAATATGTGAGGGTGTAGTGCCTGTGATTAGTTAGCAGTAGCATATATGACTGCTCACGTGGACAAATGCCAGGTAAGTCGTATGCAATGTGTCACAGGCAACGTACATGTGAACAGGGCAAACAGTGACATTCTGTCAAGTGAGACATGGACATACATATAGTAAGCTATGCAGATGTCACTAGGAGTCCACAGAAGCTCTGTAACTATGCATTACAGGTGGGATCAGTATTCCAGGGTAATTGCAAGCAAACATGCATGCAAACACAGCTACAGTAAGCAGGGCTGCATGTAGTCCATTGTACAACAAACAAGCTGTACCACTTCCAGTAGGTAACACTGCAAATATGCAGGCACTATGCACATGTACATGGAAATGCACAGGTCAGATGGCTAGGGTCCAGTCTCAGCGCACACAAGTGTACAGACCATGTACTGTCAGGATGTACAATAACTGGATGGAAACCCATGTGCTCATACCTGCAGTAATGCACATGTCAAATAACAGACACTGAGCCTTCACTCAGTGGTTCCATACTTAGTAGGATGTATGCTACCTGGCCTGCCACCACAGTATCCCTGACATGTATGGGGACTCTCCCTCCTGTGACAGTTAGTTTTGTGTGTTGGGGCTGTCTAGCATGGTATGAGATGTGAGCTTGCAGTGCTAGGGTGCTCCTGTGTGTCCTGTACCAGTCGTGTAGTACTGCACACACATCAACATCCTCAAACATCCGCATTGCAGAGTCCAGTGTGGGCAACATGCCACTTGCAGTTTACATGTCCATCATTGCGTTTTAATACATTCATTACCTTATCCCCTGTGCTACCTATGTATGTAGCCTTCTGTTGACATCCTTACCACCAGTATGCCAACATGTGCAGATGATACACTATGGTACTTAACATGGGTGTAGACAACAGTACATGACAATCACACCCTTACTGCATCAGGCATGCTGTGATATACCCACAATTATTTCAGCACACATTACTGTTAACAACATGATACTATTACTACACGTCTATGTAGTCACCCTGTGCATCAGCAACATGTTAACCTGTACCTGCACTGATGTTGCAGATTGCAGGAGGTGGCACAGTTTCATCATATGCACAGGGTGTGAACTTGGTATGCCTGAGTCAGCCACCGATTGACATGTACGTGTGTTGGTGAGGGACAGCAGTAGAAGGTGGGGCAATGTTGATGCAGTGTGTGCGTGTATGCGGTAGCCCTAGGTGTTGTCAATTCGCATGTGTGTATGGATGCACACAGTTCCACCTCATTATACTGGTGTTTGTGGACAGCCACAGACTGTACCTGCCAGGTCATACAGATCAGTGTCTTTGGCCACGGACACGGTACCTGTGCCTTGCAGGGGTGCTACGGACCGTATCCGGTACCAACCCAGACTGGGTACTGTCATCAGAAGAAGGTGTTCATTGACTGGACACAGATCCCTGTCGGGCCTGGCCAGAGCCACGTGCACATGGTCTCCTGGGGGCGGTCTGATGACAGCACAGACCCAGCATTGCTGGGGCTGCTGCTGGCACTATGGTGGCGGCCGAGGCCCTGTTGTCGTCCGCGACGACTGCCAGCTGCTGCTGTTGCTGGCATACGCCCACGTCGACACCTCAACCGTCCACCATCGCCCTGGCTCATGGGCATGTAGTTGTGGAACCGGTCTAATATGTCCCCACAACGTCTGTCTATGACATCGGTGAAATTACGGATGGCAGCCGCAATGTCACGCATACTGTCAGTCATGGCTGTGCGACATGCTGTCAGCTCCCTCAGACCCTGTCTGGTGTACCATTCCATACGTGACTGTGCCTGCATGACAGCCCGAAACATAGCTGAGGTTGTAAGACCTCTGTGGGCACGTCTGACAGGGGCAGTACGCCCACGGATGCTCCCACGAGAACCCCTGGACATCTGTCTGTGTGGTACCATCTCTGGGCCATGCCCATGGCTGCTGTGTGGGGAGGTATGTGCCACAGATACCACATTACCCTGGTCAATGCCCACTGTATGCTGTCCATCACCTAGGGACATTGGTGACAAAGGGTGTATTGGCAGGATAACTGTGCGCATTGATGGGGTTGACAGCTGTGTACTGTCAATCGGCTGACCAATGACGCATCCTGGCATACCTTCCTGTGCCATTACACAGATGTCATCATTTTCAGTACCCATGGCACCTGATTCAGGTTCCCTGCTGCATGACACCAGAGCAGCACCAGAACCTGTGGGAGGGAAACAGGAAACACAGTTTACAATGTCTACACATTACCAGTGATGCACACATCCACACATGCACAGGTCCAGACATGCACAGGTGCACACATGCGCACATGCACACGTGCACGGGTGCACACATGCACACAGTTGCACACAATTGTACACTACTCAGTATGCATGATATCAACACACAGACACATCTACATGCATACAAAGAGCACTACTAAGTGAGCCTAATATTACTATTACTATCAAGACTGTTACAGGTATTGTCAATACACACTCACCAGCATGGATAGGCTGCATTGCTGGTACACCAGAGGGACCTGCAGACGTGAAGAAACTAATGTCAGTGGGCACAACTGTGCCATTGTTATTGAGTATGATACAGGTCAGTAGTACAACAGTCGCCTTTCACAGGTCAGCTGCTAATATTGAGGATATCACACTTGCACGTTAAATACTATGGTGACAGCCACAAACCAAGGACACACCTCACACATGCATTAACTACCAGTGTACACAACAGTCAACTATACATATGGCATATTACCTGCACGCTCATAGTCTTGCTGCTACGTGGCTCCAGCCTCCATCATAATGCATGTCTGCTGCTGTTGTTGCTGGCGGACTGGAGCCACTACACTCATGAGTAGTCCCTCCAGTCTGGTGACTGGGGGATGTGTAGCCACCCCACCACATGTGGCGACCTGTTGCCTGTGGATATCAGACGCACGCTGACGGACATTTCTGATTAAATCACTGCAGTGATGTCGTACCTGCTCATATGTCCTATTATGAGTGCCTATGTCATTTACCTGACAGACCAGGTCTTGCCACAGTGCAGCCCTCTCCTGCTGATTCTGGCTGGTGCGGGAAAAGAGTATTGCATAATCCCACACCAGGCTCTGGTGTATCTCCTCATCCTCAGCTGCGGAGTAAGCGGGATTTCGCGGGTGAGCCATGTACCTGAAAAAGAACATAACCTGATATCAGCAATATATGTCAGCAGAATTTGGAACACATACTACACATGCTACTCGACTGTTATGATGCAACATATCTCACATATATAGCATCTGTCTGTCTATCTATTGGTGGATACACATGTAAATGGCCAGGTATCAGTGCTCAGCCAGCAACTGTGCAACAGTACCTGGCACACTCCATACGACATACTACCAAACCCCAGCAGTCAGAACACTGATTCAGGTCCAGAGCACCTCCTCATTCTGGGGGTTTGTATGTAGGTACTGTATGGCCTACATCATCAACTACTGTGAGCTGACCACACACTAATTGCCCTGGATATACATATCCCACCTCCACCACCAACACAAACGACTATAGTGAATAACATTGCAGATGCAAACTTTACACTTTGTAACAGTGACATGGTATCCTTTCAGCCCACTGGGCTAGTGGAAGACACAACCCACAATGCTGACCCCTACACACATGCTTTCTACAGACATCTCCGAGAATGCATGGATCATGCAATCCCATATATGACCAAGACACTCTCCACAAAGGGACAGCATCCTGTCTGGTGGACCCCAGCCATAGACGGATTGTATTACAAAAGATGGCAGCTACTGCAAGACAGAGCATAATTCCATAAAGGGAAGGCATGTCTGAGCAGCACTAGTAAGGATCTATTTTCCATCATACAAACATCCATGGGAAACTTTGAGAGGGAAAGCAAGTGGGACACTACAGATAACCAGAAGGCCTTCTTCAGTTATGTTAGCAACCTGGTCAGAATCCCTCCTCTATGCCCATAGTGAGTACACAACAACAAATATTTCACTGAAACCACAGGTATTGACAACATTGTGGCAGACAGGTTCAGTGCAGGTGTCACCCCACCCTCTCCCCCAAAATAAGACATAGTTATCCCAGCTGACTGTAACCTCCCTGTCATCACAGATGTCCAGGTGAGAGCCGCCCTCAGGAAAGCAGAATATACAACATGACTGGGACCTGATGGTATCCCCAGTTGCATGCTACATAAACGCTGACAGGAGCTAAACACACATATAGAAGTGCTATGTAACACTAGCCTGACTACATGATATGTACCTGTACACTGGCGCACAGCAGCAGTGGTTCCACTCCACGAAGGAGGCACCTCAACATACCAATACAATACAACACAATACATTACATTACAATACAATACAATACTATACAATATGCTATTGCCCCTGGGACTACAGCAGCATACTGTTCTGCTACCCTGACCATTGTGACATGTGGTGTGATGGTACCTGCTGCTGTCACACAGTTACACAGGGTGACTCATATGGCATATTACCTATCTGACTAACATTCAGCAGGGGTATGTGTGATGTACTCATGGGGAGTCTTGCTTCTTAACACTGTGTGGTTTATTGCAGGGTATGTCTTATCTGTGGGTAGGAACCTTTACCTCCACATGTGCTCTCTATTGCAGTGGCATGTACGACACACAGCAGTAATTTAGGTTGTGGATGGTGTGAGGTGTTACTATGGTTGTTGGGGCATCTGTCATGGGTGTGACTTACATATGTAAATCCAGGCGTGGTAACCTCTATGTGGGTAGTATGTGTGTACTCTGTGGTGTTGTCAGTCACTGTGCATTGGTAATGTGTTTGAGTGCATTGTCACAGTGTTGTACATGTCACTGTGTCCTTCTCCATATCTGTAGCTGTCATGTGAGGTACATACCATGGCATCCATTATGTGGTGTGGAGGGGTACACTGACCTACATGTCCATAGCTGACACACCATGTCTGCTGACACATACCATGTGCAGGTATTCCAGGAATAGTGTGCTACTGTGAATATCATTGGGGGCACTATTGTACACATGTATGACCCTGTTCACCCCTGATACATCCAGTGGTGGGCAGCCAATCACATATCTGGTGGTTACTGGTGTAGGTGATTTGAAATTGGGTATGGCACTCTGGTTTTGACACTGGTGTTCACTCCATGCCTTTGTCACCAGGAACCTGTTGCAATACATCTGTACACATGTGCCTCACTCAGAATATATATACATCTCTCTCTCTAGATATATATATATCTATCATATATATATATATATATATATATATATATATATATATATATATATATATGTCTGTATACATATACACATATATGTATATTGATGTACATATATTGCTATAGATATGGAGGGGGGGCACAGAGGGGGTGAGAGTGTCAGAGTGGGTGGGACAGGGGGTGTTGAGGTCGTCATATACAGTCATACCTGTAGATAGTCAGATCAGTCTGTCTATGTATATGTATCTACATATATCTATATCTGTATGTGTGTATTACATATATATATGTTTGTACATCTGTCTATGTATTCCTACATCTCTCTCTATGTATGTATGTATACATATATGCATATGATATATATATATATATATATATATATATATATATATATATATATATATATACATAAATATTCTGACATACATACGTATCCATATGATAGACAGGTATATCAACATGTTTGTCTACCATACTGTATACACACACTAACATACTGCTAAACATACATAACTGTGAAACCTACTTTGTACATTGCACTACAACCTACAGTCAACCTACATTGATAAGTGCACATAGATGCTCTCACATACAAATGTATGTACAGCCTTCACTGATAGTTGCTGTATGTCCCCTGCCCTTTGCACATCTTCATATACATATGGATACAGACCAATGACACATATGGAGGGTTCACAATATGTAGACCTTTATAGTATTACTTTACATTACCTGTGTTTGTCACAGCTGCTTGTGTTGCTGTCTGGTTTTCTGTCCTGCTGCTCCACTTTCCAGTTGTCAGCTTTCAGGTGGCTTTTGCTGAACAGTTTTGTTTGTGTCTGCTTAATTTCGATTTTCTCTGTCTCTCTCTCTCTCTGTCTCTCACGTCTTCCTCAGGGTGCAATGAAAGTATTGCATGTGTGGACTGGGAGTACAGCATACTTTTGTAGGTATCTGCATATGTCCATGTGATGGCCTCTGCACCAATTGTTAGCCAGCATTTGCTAATTGCATGCAGCCAGTTGTGTACTGATTGCAATTCTCACTGTGATTTCAGAACAGTGCTATAAAAAGGTATGTGAGATAGACGTAGCCCTTTCAGATTTTAAGGGCAGGGACCATGCTGGTATGCTGTGGACAATGTTCTGTGAGTGTAAAGGTTGGTATCTCTCTGATATTTCCAGCTGTGTTGTAGATTAACATTCCTCCATTAATTTCTCCAGTTTCCTGTACTAACTGTGTATGTACACTGACACCTACAACTACTACTACTGTTAATGTGTGTGTTTGTGCTTTCCTTGCACTTTTGCTTGCACTTTGTTGCTAAGGCTTCAATATTTGCCCTTTACAGTCACTACTTGTATGCCCGCTAGGTGTCCTGACTGTAGTGTTCTGCTGTGGCTTTCCTATTTTCCATGTACATTCACACCTTGGAATGCTTGCTATATCTACTAGGGTGTTACAGCATGCAGTGTGGTCTGGACATGGTGTGGGCCTTGACATCTATTAGGGTATTTGAGTATGCTGCTGTGCAGGCCCGAGAGACTCTCAGGTGCATCTGTTATCTGCCTCATGGAATGGTACATATCTGTGGGGTACACCCATTAAATTGTCTGGTATGCTGCAATTGTGAGTGTGGGTTAGTATGAGCATATGTATTACTACACTTTTTGTGCCATGCAAGTGGTGCATACTTTCAGGACTCCATAGTTACCATTGCATGTGTTGTTACACCTTTCTGCCTACTGTTTGTACATTTCACATGGAGTCTGTGGGGCATCCCTGTAACTCATTCACTGTTGCTATGTCTAGGCTCTTAACTATTCAAATATGGTGGTGTCAGACCTCTCATTTGTACAAATATTTGCAGGTTGTCCACATTTCTGCCTCATATTTTGGTCAATGTCTCATGCACAGCTTTTTATGGCAAATCACTCTGGGCTCAAGTCAGAATATAGTGACAAACATTCAAGTTTCAGACTCGTACCCTTCCACACATCCCACAAAATGCAGAACCTGTTACTCTCTGAACTGTCTGAGTTTGTTGTAACATTATTTGTAATGTGTCCCTGGTTTTGGCCCTTTGCTCCACATATTTTATTACTTGGTCCGGATGTGTTCCAAGTTGTGGGGTATGGGCAGTGATTATCCTGCTGTGAGTATGTGTGTGGCTTGCAAGGTGCTACAGTGACGTTATTACCTACTAGCTACCAACTAGCATGGCTGTTTCTGTTCACACACTACTATTATGGAAATCCACTAGTTTTGACAGTAATTCTAAATGACATGCTTTGTGTACTACACATCCTATATTCCCTTTACATTCATTCCTACTATTACATGATATATTTATTTTAGCACAATGTTCTTGTATAACAGTCATGGCTTAGTGGTAAGTCATGCAGACTACTGTTTCCAAGGTCCTGGGTTCGGGACTGACAGTGGGATTTTATTTTGCTTTTGAACTGACTACAGGACCTGTCAGTCAGAGTGACTAGGGCACTTTTAAGCAGTTTTAACCGGGTTAGCGCTGATTTGCGCGGAGCTCACGCATGCGCACTGGCGTTTAGCTCCGCACACACCCGCTTACAACTGCTTAAACGTGCTTACTCTTGCGCTCACCCGCGCTATTTTCTTAGAAAGAAATGAAAATGGGGAGACAGGAAAGTGGTGAAAAAGGGGTCACAGAGGGTAAGACAGTAGGGAACCAAGCTTGGGTTTTGCAGGAGGGATGTAGGTAAGGCCCATAGCTGCCCATTTCTTCATCAGCAACAGCTGTGCATATGTTTGTAATTTGGTGTGACATTTGATACCTTCCACCCCTGAGAGAGGTGTAAGGACAACAATAATACTAGTTGTTCAGCCAATTATAATTGATAGTTTCCATGTCTGGTAGACATATGTGCGGAATGGGCAGCTATGTATGGGGCGTAATTTTTTTGTGGGTACAGAGTGCCCTTTTTTTTTCAGGTGAGAGTGGTATGTCAGGTGAAGGAAGTCGGTATAGCTGGGGAGGTAGGTTGGGTAGGTCAACAGACAAGACAAACAAGACGCATACAGGGGCGGTGTATGACACGTGTGGGGGGGTTACACAATTGACGGGGACGGAGGTTTGGATATCCAGAGCCCATGAGCCCACAGATGGCAACAGTGGAACTGATATCCCCACCCATGGGCAGTTGCCACTGTTCCTTCACTGCCCGGGACGGGGCTGTGCTGGGGGCTGTGTAGGCCGGGCAACAGGCATGCCCGTAAGTTGTGCCACCTGTGCCTCAAGCTGGCGTAGGGGCTCAAGAACAGAGTCCCAGATCTCCCTACGCACCACAGTCCGGACGCTACGGAGGGTGAGTGGTGGTTCTCCTCCGGCCACGCTTGCAGAGGAGGGACGGACCCCATCCCCTGCAGCGCTTCCACCTGCAGGTGGCACAGGGTCACCGGAGGGGGGTCCAGACTGGGCACTAGTGCCAGGTGCACTCGCCAGCTGAGGTGGGAGAGGTGGGTCCACTGGAACCCGCCTTCCCTGTCGTTCTATGTTTTGCATTATGTCATGACAGTTTGGGTTAGTAACGTACAATACCATTCGCAATTAGTTGTAACAGCATGCATTAGTATTCCCATTAACCAAACACCTAGATATTCACACCATTGAACAGCAAGCATAACACATGCATAATTTGAACAGCAATACACAGTCCAACAACATGCAGGGTTGATTGATGGCAACAGGTCATCAGGTATGGATGTATGAACAGGGCAGATGCATCAACGGACATGCAAATATTTATGACCCATCAGGACAAATGTCCAGGGGTGTTAATTGTGATTGCACATAGCAATTTCACGTGGAATGGATTATATGTGGTTATAGGGTGGGGTGAAGAAAATATTATTAACACCTTCGAATACCAATGCATATGCTGTACATTTCTAATAGCTACAGATATATACACACTACTGTTCTAACTACAGTTTCCTGTATGATAACTACTTCAATTTGGTGATAGGACTGTTACTGCTACATCAATATACATTTTATTGTTATTCATACACATTCATATCTGGCTTTGTTCAGTTACATCATCCTGCTACATTTGCTTTGTATAGCTATAGATAACTGTGGATGTTTGATATTTCAGACAATCATACTATCTGCATATTGCAGACTGAGAGCAACATATCCAGATTTTGGGATACACATTCCAGCTGCAGCAACACTTTGGACACATTTCGCAGTTTGGTTCTACTTGTCACATTCATTTCATTCTGTACTGACTGCAGTATACTTTATACAGGGGTTATTACTACTTTATTGGTGGATTCATAACTCTTTCTCACACCCTCTCACTTGTTTTCATTTTACTATTCAGGGTGGTACTTACTTCTAGGCTTTATTGACATGTTTTACTTGTAGTTATTACAATCCTTTCAAGCAGTCTCACTTCTGTCATGTTTCAGTATTTCAACAGGGATATATTTCACACATGTGAGTTGCTCATCTTCTGCAGCTGTACTTTTCAGCCTGCTGCAGGTTGTGCACTATATTGCAGGTGGGGCATCTTTATTTCAGACATTTTCATTTTTTCTGTTTGGATTTCAGACTGCAACACACTTTTGTAATCAAGCAATACTTGCAAACACTTTTACACTGTTACTTGCACATTTTATTACTTAGTGACTACACTGCACTCTTTTGCTAACTGTCATACTTTTATATTTCTTTACAGTTACTGGGAGTGGATTACTGACCTGCCTGGTGGCGCAACTGCACCAGCCTATCGCCATAGGCTCTGCGGTTCACAGAACGGACACCTGCAGCTGTAATATAAATGAAGTAATATTGGAATACACATCTCCATAATATCAGCTAATTTAATTTCTTACATGCATAATTAAATGTAACTTACTCAGTAGTGGGGCGTTGGGCATTTGCCGGGCCTCCTGGATCCAAAGGTTCAATTGGTCCTGCTTGCGTCTCTTCAGGTCCGCATGGTGGTGACGGACCTGCTCACCAGTCCTTGGAATCCCTGTGGCACTGGTGAGATCATGAGCCAACCGGTCCCATGCCTCAGCCCTATATGCTCCCCACAGGACCTGGTCCTGCATGAGTTGGGCCTCATGATTGTGGACTAGGAGCCAGACCATGTATCTGGACTCCTCAACGCCCCACCTCTGTGCTTGAAAGTAACTACCCTCACCTACACCTGACATTCTGGCTGCAAGTCAGTTCTACAATCGTTTATGCTGTGTATTCCCGCCTATGGGGATTATATATGCCGTTTTTCCCGCACTTATCTGTGATTGGCCATTTTGGAATTGTATCTACTTCACAAAACCTGCTTTGTCATGCTCCACTTTCTATTCATTCCTATATATTTGCTATTACTGCATTTCTGAGTACAGCTGTTGTAGCTTAGTGGTTCAGTAACTTGACTATGGTGCATGGTATCCTGGGTTCGAACCTGGCCACTGCTTTTTATATTTTATGACTGTCTAGACAGGCTAGGGGGTGTGTCTGTGTAAAGGCAGTTTTGTTACAGCTTGCTCAACGTTGCCCGTTGGTTAGCTTGTTGGCGCGGTGCGCAGCTCACAAGAACGGCTGCGCTGGCTTGCGCCTCATTTGGCTGTCAGCACGCATAGTACGCTCAGCTCAGCAAGGGGCACACAGTTTCAGCGTGTGAAACCACTGCTCACCTACGGGCACTCATTTTGCACCTGTTAAACCACTGCTCACCTACGGGCAGATGCACTCACCTTGTTAAACTGTAGCTCAGCTATAGGCACATCTGGCATTTTTTTATTGTTTTGTTACCTCACATTTCTTCAAAATAAATGGACTAGTTCATTACATTTTGCATAAAATGTGATTTTATATGTGTACATGTTTGTCAGGGACTTGTTTCGTGCTTATTTTGCTAAAAATAAAAGTTGGCGTTGTGGGGGCTCGAACCATGAATGCCTGCTCTTCAGCTGACGTCTCTACCGCTACGCTATTGCTTCTTGGCTTACTTTGCATATTTAGTTCTTGTATGCTTTCCCACTGACTGCTAACTGTAGCTGCGCTACGGGCACGCCCGTGCAAATGAGCGCACTCACGGTTAAATTAAACAGCTTTACAATTTAAAAAAAATATATCACATGTTCATTTATATATTTTCTGTTCATAGTCTGTGGGGGCATGTGTTGTGTTTATTCACATTTCCGTGGACTCTGTTGTGGGTGTTTACTTTGGGCACTTTTACTCTTCTGGGGGCGTGTCTGCTTGCAGGGCTTGGCCTACGGACACGCCCCCTACTGTCTTACACAGACCATGTTAGACTTAGGTGTGATTCAGCATGCTCTCGTGAATATGCAGAGCATGCTGACATCACTCCGTTTAACTGCAGCCTCCGTGTAAGAGTTATAACTCTTACACGGAGGCTTCATGAATCCTGCCCACTGATATTCCAAAAAATAAATCCAAAATTTGTAAATGGACACTTTAATTAAAGTAAAAACAATAAAATTAAGCACAGATTAAGCACTTTCATCTCTCCATGGAGACTTCATCAGAATCATCTAATAACCATTCTAAAACCATTTTATGCCTTTACACACTCTGTGATTGGCTGTCTATTTGATGCTTCAATTATTTAATTTATAAATTTATAAAAAAACTTTTAATGCTTCACATCAAGCATTCTAACCTTTTAGTTACTTTGTTATAAAAAATTCCGTACATTTATATGTTGCAAGAATATACATAGACATTACAAGATGTTTGTCAACATCTACACAATTAATAAAAAAACATTTAAAGAACCATTTTATATTCCATCAAAAAAGCATTGTAAAAGTACGTTTGTGAGATATGTTTTTATGTAAAGAACTATGTCAAAAAATACCTATAGGACCAAATACTTAATAAAGCCCTGAAACTTTTATTTTTTATTTGCTTTTTATATTATGCCTTTTGGGATCTTCTGAAAGCAGTTTCAAGGTTTGGGTAATAGAAATATGGTCATTCAGGCCTTTCCCACTAAATGCATCCAGCCTGAGTTGCCATATAATTTCTCTAAATTCTAACCTAGTTTCCCAGTCACCTCCTTTTTCAAAATATTCAACCTCGTCAAGTACCCAAAACTTGAAATCAGCTTCTTTACATGTCAATATATGTCTATACAAAGCATTATTTTCATTTTTCTTATTTATATCTCTTAAATGCTCATAAATCCGTACTCTTAGATGACATTCAGTTTTTCCTACATAATACCCCCAGCAGGCTTTACAATATGCTAAATAAACAACACCCTTAGAGTAGCAGCTATTATATCTTTTTGCTCTTAGTCATGCCTAAACTTGGAATCCTTACTTGTTTTAACACTGCTTTAAAGGGGCATTGTGTACATCTCCCACACTTGAATGTACCATGTTTCAAACATGTTCAACCTACACACATTTTCTTTTTCATCTCTAAAATATTTTTCAAATTTTTATTTCTTCTGAAACTGTATCTCAAAGTATTCTGGAAAACATTCACTCTTGTTGGTATCCTGTTAAACATCCCCCAAATTTCGTTTATGCACTTATTTAACCTTCCTATTCCATTATAATAAGTCAATGTTAAGTATGGTAACTCTACCATATTATTTTCATTGTTGACATTTCTTCCCCCCCTATTGTTTCCTTACTGGTTAATAGTGTTACATATACAGTTCCCCATCTCTGCATAACAAATTCTTTGATGGGGTTTATTAACTCGTCTGGGTATCCTCTTTCTTTAAACATCCTTTACACATTTCCTATTTCTTCTAAAAACTCTTTTCTGTCAGATGTCATCCTAGCTACTCTTATCTGGCCCTTCACTATGTTCATTTTAAAATGGTAAGGATGATCACTCTCATAGCGGAGGTATGAATTTGAATGACATTCCTTTCTGTATATATTGGACTTGTAAGTATTATTACTATGGTCTTTCCGCAATCTAACATCTAAATAATGTGTTTCGTCTTTGCCAAGCTCATATGTAAATTTTAAAAACTTGGTACTGTGATTAATGAAATACACAAATTCAATAATCATTTCATCTGGGCCATCCCAAAGGATGAAAATGTTGTCCAAAAAACGATAATAACCTTTTATGTATTGGTAGTATAAGGACTTAAATATTTACCGTTTTTCCCAATACAACATAGTAATGTTAGCATAAATTGGAGCACAGGCTGACCCCATAGCCACCCCATCCTTTTAGTGATATAGGTCTCCCTAAAAAAAAGATGTAATTGTATTTCAACACCAATTCCATGCTTTCCAAAACAAGTTTAAACTCCTCAGCTGTCAGAAACCCCATTTCTGTTAACATTTTTCAAGCCACAGTAACCCTTCAGTATGAGGTATAACAGAAAAGAAGTCCTTGACATCTATAGTAATAAAACTAATTTTGTCTATATATGGACTCTTTCCAATTTTGTTCAAAAAGTCCCAGGAATCCACTATTATGTGTGGATAATTAACATGAAACTTGTTTAATTTTGTGCCCACATATATAGCAATCGGTTGTGTTTTTGACCCTTGAGAAGAAACAATAAGTCTCATGGGTGGGTTATCGAGTGCTTTATGTATCTTGGGAATGCCAAAAATGGCTGGTATAACTGGTTTAGAAACATCTGTCAGTCCTTGTAATAGGTTATCCTCCAAAATAAAATCTATTTTCTTATATGAAATATTAACCTCATTCCTGAAACCAAAGCATAACTGTTATCTTTGCATAATATTTCCATCATTCTATTGATATAATCCCATTGATCCATAAGTACAACTCCTCCCCTTTTGTCTGGTTTCATTACACACATTTTTTCATTTTCACTCAATTCTTTAAGTAATTTACCTTCTTCTATTGTCAAATTCACCTGTAATTTATTTTCTTTTTTGTATTATTTTCTTACCATACTAACAACACAATTTTCAAAATTTTGTATATCTTGATGTAGGGGAGGGTTGTAGGTACTCCTCTTTTTTAACATATCCCCCCGTCTATTCATTGGCTTATCTTTAGATATGTGTGCCAGGTTTAATTTTCTAGTAAAAATCTTAACATCAAGTATAATACTCTCAATACTTGGTTTTCTTACTGGAACAAAAGTAAACCATTTTGTAAATAATTTAAAATAATTTTCATTAACTCTTGTATCTGTGTAATTAAAAATATTAAAATTATTAAATGAATAAACTATAACTTTGTTCTTTTCTAAATTGACACCATATTCATTGGAATCAACATCCACTATCTTCTCACAATTTGTCCTTATATCTGTCATCTGTAACCATTCCTCACATGTTGGTAAGTGCTGTAATTGCCTATCACCTGTGCATAGGACGGTTGTTGGGCTCTGTTCCGGATCCTCTCGGTCCTTCTCCCCCTAAAGGGCTATTCCCATTTTGATTCTCCTCTACCACCTCATAATTTTGTTTATACTCATTTTTATGGTATTTGTGGTGGTTATAGTCATTTTGTTTCCTATATCCACCATATTCCCCAGCTTCATTGCTGTTATTACTTTCCCCGGACCTCCATTGCCCCTTCCTATTCCTATTTTCACAGTAATAGGCTATTCCTCGTTGATATACATTTAAATCTCTTTCCATCTTCATGGTTATACAGAAAGGAATGTCATTCAAATTCATACCTCCACTATGAGAGTGATCATCCTTACCATTTTAAAATGAACATAGTGAAGGGTCAGATGATAAGAATAGCTAGGATGACATCTGACAGAAAAGAGTTTTTAGAAGAAATAGGAAATGTGCAGAGGATGTTTAAAGAAAGAGGATAGCCAGACGAGTTAATAAACCCCATCAAAGAATTTGTTATACAGAGATGGGGAACTGTATATGTACCACTATTAATCAGTAAGGAAACAATAGGAGGGGAGGAAATGTCAACAATGAAAATAGTATGGTAGAGTTACCATACTTAACATTGACTTATTATAATGGAATAGGAAGGTTAAAGAAGTGCATAAATGAAATTTGGGGGATGTTTAACAGGATACCAACAAGAGTGAATGCTTTCCAGAATACTTTGAGATACAGTTTCAGAAGAAATAAAAATTTGAAAAATATTTTAGAGATGAAAAAGAAAATATGTGTAGGTGGAAAATGTTTGAAACATGGTACATTCAAGTGTGGGAGATGTACACAATGCCCCTTTATAGCAGGGTTAAAAGAAGTAAGGATTCCAGGTTTGGGCATGACTTTAAGAGCAAAAAGATATAATAGCTGCTACTCTAAGGGTGTTGTTTATTTAGCATATTGTAAAGCCTGCTGGGGGTATTATGCAGGAAAAACTGAACGTCATCTAAGAGTATGAATATATGAGCATTTAACTCATTACAGCCGAGTGACGTCTCCAGGCGTTTCTACAGTTACACCCTACTGCTCCTCTAGGTGTCGGATATTGCCTGTTCATATTTGCATTAATAATTCCAAAACCATGTTACATACAAGCTATCGGAAAATTTTATCTTGAAGCATACATGATAGCAAACACAATTGTATTGATATATGACCTCTGACAATGGATATTTGTTAAAAATGTATGGTGATAACTTCAATTTTTAAATGCTGAAGCCACGCCCACTAGGAGGTAAAGGTACACACTCAAAATAGCTCTACTGGAGAGAATGAGTTGAGATATAAATAAGAAAAATGAAAATAATGCTTTGTATAGACATATATTGACATGTAAAGAAGCTGATTTCAAGTTTTGGGTACTTGAGGTTGAATATTTTGAAAGAGGAGGTGACTGGGAAACTAGGTTAGAATTTAGAGAAATGATATGGCAACTCAGGTTGGATGCATGTAGTGGGAAAGGCCTGAATGACCATATTTCTATTACCCCAGCCTTGAAACTGCTTTCAGAAGATCCTAAAAGGCATAATATAAAAAGCAAATAAGATATATTAACATAAAAATAAAAGTTTCGGGGCTTTATTAAGAGTATTTGGTCTTACAGGTATTTTTTGACAGTTCTTTACATAAAAACATATCTCACAAATTTACTTTTACAATGCTTTTTTGATGGAATATAAAATGTTTTTTAATTTTTTTTATTAATTGTGTAGATGTTGACTAAAACATCTTGTAATGTTCTTGCAACATATAAATGTATGGATTTTTTTATAATAAAGTAACTAAAAGGTTCGAACGCTTGATGTGAAGCATTAAAAGGTTTTTTATAAATTTATAAATTAAATAATTGAAGCATCAAATGGCCAGCCAATCACAGAGAGTGTAAAGGTATAAAATGGTTTTAGAACGGTTATTAGATGATTCTGATGAAGTCTCCGTGGAGAGATGAAAGCGCTTAATCTGTGCATAATTTTATTGTTTTTACTTTAAAGTGTCCATTTACAAATTTTGGATTTATTTTTTGGAATATCAGTGTAATGGACTCAACAGTACGATATATTTGTGGAAGACGGCCTTTATTCTGGAATTGCGCCCTGTGTATTTCTGATTGTTATAGATTTGGTTGTAAGTGGAAAGGATTTGTTACCGAGTCTTAGTTCTGTGCTACAGGAGTAGTATTGCAGGATATTTGGAGTGCAGGACATTTTTTCTGGTATGTAGATAAGTTTGTGTGCATTGACTAATTGGGAGCATGACAAGTAGTCTTTTTTTAGAGCTTTGCAGTAGTGAGCTTTGTGTAATGAATTTGTGACGAACTTGGTAGTTTTGTTGTAACAACTCTCAAGTGTATGTTTATCTGTTTATTTTTAGTTGGTAAGAATTGGTGATATGTAGAGTAAGGCAGGCAGTAGGTAAGTTCTTTCTATGGACTGTCGAGTGGAATTGGAGAGAGAAGGCTCAGCTATGTAGAGGCAACCTAACTTGATGTAGGTTTTTTTGATTAAATTCGACCAGCATATTTTGCAGTCAATCTGTTATAGCACCTAGTAGCTTAGTTTGGGTAATGTTTCTATTTTGGTTTGGGATGAAACAATATGGAAGAATTGTTGTAGTTTGGTGAGTGTTTTGGGTGTATGGAACATTAGTTAGGTTTTGTTTGGGCTCAGGAGCAGTTGGGAGTTGTTTAGCCAGGATTTAATTGCTATGATAGAGAGTTGGGTATTTTCTTGTAGTTTGGAGAGGGATGGGGATGAGGAGATTAAGGTTAAGTTGTATGCATATTGTGCAACAGATGCCAAGTCTGTGACATTATGGAGGTTATTTGTGAATATTTTAAATAGAAGTGGACCCAATATTAATTCTTGTGGGATACCTACTATAGCTGGGAGAGGTACAGAGAGGCTTGTTGCTATTTTATTGCTTGTTGTGTCTTGGTAAGGTTGCTTTAGCACCAGGACGGAGCTGATTGACTTGAGTCCGAGACTAGAAAGTTCATTCAATAGTTTGTGATGGGGAAACAGTGTTAGAAGCTTTAGAGAGATTAATAAATAATGATGAAGCTAACTTGCCTTTTTTCCTGTTTTGATTGATAATATTACAGTAGTTGATGAGGGCAGTAGTGGTACTGTGTGACCAGGCTGAAATCCAGGTTTGGTTTTGGAAAATAGATTGTTGCTGCTTATATAGTCCATGAGCTGAATAGAAGTAGGTTTTTCTAGAATTTATGATATGGGGATAGGATAGCTGTTGGTCAGTTGTTTGAGATTTTGGGTTGAGGTACCTCCTTTATGTAATAGTATGATATGACATTTTCCATAAGCTGTGTATTAGTTTTTCTGTTATGAATCTATTAATGAGGATTGATTTGGGAAGGGCCAAGATGTCTGCTGCTAGTTGTAAGTGCTCTGCAGGTAGATTGTCAACTGCTGATGTAGTGGGTTAGAATTGGTGTAGTAGTTTTCTTATTTTGGAGGTTTGGGCCGTTTTTAAGTGTAAAAACATTTTTATTTATTAGAATAACCACAGCAGACAAAGAATATTTTGTAAAAAACCACAAACAGCAATCCTGCAACTCCGTAGTAGGAATTTATTTAGAACACCAGCTTAGAAATCTCTAGCGCCTCGGCCAAAAGCCTTTAACAGAGTACAAACCTTAAAAAACTTTAGGTCCATATATACTGAACCTTAATAGAATAATTAATTAATTACTTATGTAACAAGCTTCTTAAACACTTCTTCTTAAAACAACAAACCCATATATACATATTTACACAAAACTTTTCCAGAAGCATTCTTGATTTAATCCCACAGGAAACATAGTATTAAATTTCAAAATTAAAAATGCTTCTTTTTTCCTTAATAGTTGTTTAACTTGTTCATCACTCATAAATTTATTAAAGACTATACTATCTAAAACTGTAGCCTGAAAACCATCTAAACTACCCCTATGAATTTCATTAAAATGTATAGCTACAGGACTAGTTATTTTATAATTCCTAACGTCCCTTATGTGTTTTTATTCTACAGGAAAATTGTCTTTTTGTTTCACCTATATAAAATTTATTGCATGTACATTTGATTGCATATATAACTCTTTGGCTCCTACAAGTAAAATATTCATTTGTCTCAAAATTCTTATCATTAATTTTATCAAACCTCTGAGTCACATATTTACAAATAGTGCATTTACCACACGCTACTGTACACTTTTTCCTTTATTCCTTTTGATATCTCTAATTTTGGTCTTTGGAACCTACTATGTACTATAAAATCTTTAATATTTCTACCCCTATTGAAAGAAAACAGAAGTTTTTTCCGTTGTAAACAATCTACTTCTTTTCTTGCAATATTCCAACTAGATTTAATTATATCTATAATTTCTTCCGATATTACTGAATACGTGGTAGTAAAATATATATTTTTGTACTGCTCTATTCTATTACTATTCTTATAAGATGTCCACATACATTTTTCATTCTTACTATACAAAACTTTATTTAAACTTTCTTTTAAATTAGTTTCATCATACCCTCTTTTTTTAAACTTCTGAAAACTATCGTATAATTCAACATCTCTATCTCTATTATTACTACATAATCTTGTTATTCTAATGAACTCAGTATATGGAATAGACTTGATAGTATGCAAGGGATGAAAACTTTCTCCTTGTAGTATGTTATTACCTTCTGGAAATTTCCTATGAATTTTGGAGATTACTTTTTTATGGTGACTATCACCTATTAATTCTACATCCAAAAAGTTAACCTTATTACCTTTCTGTAATCCATCAAATTTTATTCCCATACTATTTATCTGTATTTCATTTATAAACTGATCAACTAACTCTATACCACCCTTACAAATAAAAATGAGATCATCTATATATCTATAATACTTAATTACATATTTCCGAAAGAACTGATTAGTATAGATATAAGATTGTTCAAACAAGCCCATAAATACATTGGCATAACATGGGGCAAATGGAGCCCCCATAGCTGTTCCCTGTTTTTGCCTATACAAATGGCCATCAAATTCAAATATATTATTCTGTAGACACATCATAATTAATTCTACAATATATTCGACCATAGGACTGTCCCCTAAAAAATGTTTCATAGCTCTTATACCATCTGCATGTTTTATATTAGTATAAAGGCTTACTACATCTATTACTATAAAAAACATTTCATCATCCCATTTTAATTGATACATTTTTTGTCAGAAATTCAAAAACATCTTTAACATAAGATGGTAATTTTTTAACTATTGGCACCAAAAATTCATGTAAAAAGCATGAGATATTATTCAAAAAGCTTCCACTAGCAGAAACAATAGGACGTCCTGGCGGGTTCAACAAATCCTTATGAATTTTTGGCAAACAGTAAAAACATGGCAGTCTAGGATTTTTTATAGCAAATTTATCTTTTACATCTTTAACTGAAAAATAATGCAGTCTTTTACCTTTATCTAATAATTCAGTATAAAGAGCTTGAGCTTTATCATAGTCTGACATATCAATGCACTGATAAACTGTACTGTCATTTAAATGTTTATAACACATTGATAAATATTGAGTGTAATTCATTAACACCAACTTCCCACCTTTGTCAGCAGGTTTAAATACCATTTGTGCATTCTTACTTAAATTAATTAAGCCTTGCCACTCATTTTTATTCAAATTATACTTTATACATTTTTTACTTTGACTTATAAACCTATTATAGGCTATTTGTATATTATGATTTAATGACCTATCTAAACACAATATACTTTCATTATTACAATAAGGAACAAAGTCACTTTGTACTTTAATATTATCAGTATTTAACTTGCAATAGGCGTTGTTACAACCAACTTCATCTTCCATAGAATAACAAGAATAAAAACTGTCATTTGAACTACTACTTTGTTCATTCACATTGTCATCTTCCCTATTAGTTTCACCTTTTAAATCAAAAAAATATGCCAGCTTTAACTTTCGTATAAAACGAAAAACATCACATTTTAATTCATGTAATCTAGGGAGTACCGTTGGTATAAACTTCAAACCTTTTACTAATACAGACATATGAGCATCTGAAAGCTCAAACCCAGACAGATTAACTACATACTCACATGTAGAAAAATGATTAGAAATACTAGTCCCATTTGCCTCGTTTGTTTGTCCGTTGAAACGTACGTTGCTCTGGGTAATAACCCTGTGTTGTCCCATTCCAGCTTCGTTTCCTGCCTCTATAGCCTCCATGAAAAGTATTTAGGTATGTGTTATTTCCCGCAGGTGGTAGATAAGGGAAGTCTTCATCTGTATCACCTTCCGTTGCTGAAGTTATACTTTCCCTTGATGTAAACACCCTTTTCTCCGTATTTTGAGCTGACTTCTTCTGTTGATCAAAATGAACATGTTGTTTCCGCCCCTTAGGATTAGTGGCTACAAGGAATGCCCGTTTGTTGTCGTAATCGCGTATATCGCGAATTAATTTGTTCTTCTTCCTGTCAATCAGTTCTCGTTCATAGCTAACCAGCTGTTCATTAGTTTTCACCAGGAAACGTTGCAGTTCTTCATGCGATATAATATTAGTAATGTCTTTACATAACCCTTTGATCTCTTCTCTGAGTTTCTGTTTTTTAAACTGATCGCGTTCAACCAGAATATGCACCCACTCTAAGCTGCACTTGTGTGCAGCAGCTATCCACCTCTCATGGAAGGAGCGTTCTTCCAACACAGTCAAATCAAACGGAGTGGAGGGATTCTTAGCTGCTCTGAGACCACGAGGAGTAATGTCTAGTTCCTCATATCTCTGCATGCTTTGTGAATTTAAAAATACAGCAGTTTCTTTAAACAGTAACTTCTCCATACGTGATAACATATCTGATACTTCTGGATTATTAAAAGTTTCTGCTTTCTTACCAATTTTAGAAAAGGGGTTCTGGTTCCATAACTTTCTGTCTTTTGTCCATTTGTTCAACACCCCACTATCTGTTTCATTTAAACCGGAGCCATCATTCCGAATAGATGCAGTACATGTAGAGCTCGACCCAGCTGTAACATCCACAATTGTTGGTGCAGTATCCATAAATTTTGGTAAAATCTCCAACGGAGTATCTAGGAATATCCTAGGTAGACCCACTAGGGAATCACTGGTCATATTAAAATAACCACAGCAGACAAAGAATATTTTGTAAAAAACCACAAACAGCTATCCAGCAACTCCGTAGTAGGAATTTATTTAGAACACCAGCTTAGAAATCTCTAGCGCCTCGGCCAAAAGCCTTTAACAGAGTACAAACCTTAAAAAACTTTAGGTCCATATATACTGAACCTTAATAGAATAATTAATTAATTACTTATGTAACAAGCTTCTTAAACACTTCTTCTTAAAACAACAAACCCATATATATATATTTACACAAAACTTTTCCAGAAGCATTCTTGATTTAATCCCACAGGAAACATAGTATTAAATTTCAAAATTAAAAATGCTTCTTTTTTCCTTAATAGTTGTTTAACTTGTTCATCACTCATAAATTTATTAAAGACTATACTATCTAAAACTGTAGCCTGAAAACCATCTAAACTACCCCTATGAATTTCATTAAAATGTATAGCTACAGGACTAGTTATTTTATAATTCCTAACGTCCCTTATGTGTTCTTTTATTCTACAGGAAAATTGTCTTTTTGTTTTAAGGCTTTTGGCCGAGGCGCTAGAGATTTCTAAGCTGGTGTTCTAAATAAATTCCTACTACGGAGTTGCTGGATTGCTGTTTGTGGTTTTTTACATTTTTATTTATGTTTAGTGGAGTTTTGTTAGGTGTAGTGTGATATGTATTAATTACTGACGGAATAATTTATAAAACATACATAGGATTTTGTTGCTATAATTCGGCATTGTCAGTGATATTGGGTGTTGGAGTGGTGGTTTGGCCTGGTTAGATAAGTTTTTTGATTGATGACCAGAATAATTTGGGATTGTTGTGGTGTTTTACTGAAGTTTAATGTGATGGGACTTTTTATCATATGTGATTTGTTTTTTGACTAGGTTTCTCAGATGTCTAAAGTATTGATAGGTGTCCTGAGTTTTATTTGTAAGCCACTATTTCCATGCTCTATCTTTAAGTAGTTACCTGGTCTCTCTTGTTAGCTGTGGTGCTGGCACAGATTTTACTATCTTTTTTCTAATTGGTAATTGGTGCCATTTCATTTAAGATGTTTGAGGATTGTGTTAAAGAGACTGCATCATGTAGGAGAAGGATTTTTAATGTGTTCCGATTGCAGAGTTTGAGCACGGAAATTAAGTTGTCTGTTAAAATTTGATAGGTTTCTTACTTGGTATGTTATAGTTTTGTTAATAGTAGGTCACTCTCTTAATGTAAAGGTAGTCAGGTGGTCACTGATGCTATCGAGAAGCGTTCCTGCTAAATTTATAATGGAAGGTTTATTGGTTAGGGTCCAGTGCAATGCAGACTGTCTGTGTTTTTTGTCTATTCTATTTGCGGATTTGATAAGCTGGGTGAGGCCGAATAGATTTAGGGAGTTTGTGGGTGTTGACTCACAAGATTACTGATTGATGTTCAGGTCGCCTATTATTATGGTTTCTTGATGCACATTTTGAGATACCCAGTGGAAGATATTTTCTGCTTTTGGAGTATTTCCAGGCGGAATGTTGATAGTAATGGTGATGGATTTTTTGGGATTGAGTAGAAGTTGAGCGTGGATGGTTTCAGCAGTATTAAATGAAGGGATGTTCTTGGTGTGAAGTTTTATTTCAATATTATTTTTATAAATTAGTGTGAAGTTTTATTTCAATATTATTTTTATAAATTATTGCAGTACCTCCCCTTTGTTTTTTTGTTTTGTCATTTCTGTGGATACTGTAACCTGAGGGTAGGATCTCTTTGTCTTTTATTTCTGGTTTGAGCCATGTTTCAGTAACTATAATTATGTCTGGGGAGTAATGGGACAGACTTGCATGGCATTTTTGAGTCTTATTAATTATACTTTTGAGGTTCATGTTAATTAGGAGTAAATTGGATCCTCTAATGGATAGGTATGGGAAAGTAGTGGTGGCATCAGAGGTGGGGGTGGTCACTTGTGTCTTGATTGGTGGTAGGAGCGAGGTTTAGATGTATGTTACCACTAAGTTTAATCTGAGATTTTGTGTGTTGTAATTTATTTTTTTGTGTGATTTTTTTTTTTTAAGGTTTGGAGATAGTAGAGTTCTAGTTTCTGTTTTGGAATAGATTTACACATTGTCATACAAGTTCTTGTGTTTTGGAATAGATTTACACATTGTCGTACAAGTTCTTGTATATCTGAAAGTGAGTAGACTTATAGCTGAGATGTATAGTTCTGAGAATATGGTGAGAGAATAGGTAGTGGGTATAAGAAGGTGTGAATTAGGAAAGGTGGGTGGCCTTAGGTTGGTGAGAAAGTAGTTATGGTAGGATGTAATGTGTGCTAGTGCAGTTAGGGTTAGGAGCAGTGCTAGATAAATGATTAACATTTTGAGGGAGTATGTGTAAACTGAAACTGGTTTAGCAATGAGGAAGTGAGGAATAATTATGGAGGAAGAAAAGGTTTAGTGGGTGAATATATAGTTCTTGGAGGTTAGTGTATAGCTGAGAACGAATTGGTGAGGTTATGGGTGAGTTTCAGTTGTAGTACTGAAATTTGACACTCTGCTTAGATAAGAGGAATGACAGGTGAGGAGTGGGAGTGGAGATTAGAATAATTGGAATTTGAGCTCTATATTGGTTGGGAGGGATAGAGGGAAGGGTTATCAAGGTATAAGCCTAGGTATGGTGGGGGTTGGTAGGAATTGGGGATAGGGTAGGGGAATGGACAGAGCTGCACCAGGATAAGAGAAGTTGTTGAGAACACCAATCTGTGGGGTTATCTGTTACTCTGCAAATTAAATGTTTTCTAGGGCAAGCAGTATTTGAGGTAAAAGTATCCCACTATATTTGTACTGATGTTATGTAGTTTATGTGTTTCTATAAGCTACAGTTTAGTGAGCATTAATTTGTAATATGCCCAGTAGTAGACTGTCACATTCTTGGTTGCAGGTTATATTCCAGCTCTGACTGTGAAATCATGTTGGTCTAAAGGTTGTAGTTAATAATGTAGTATTAGTATATATAGAGAAATGAAAGGCAAATCAGTATATCCACCTTAAACCATTAAGGCTTCAGGAACTGTCACTGCATTATGCTTTTTTAGAAGCTTACTAAAGGTGAATGGTAATGGTCAATAATACAGTGACTGCTCCAAGTTCTGATTGAAAGTTGTGCCTGGAGTACACCACTGGGAGAAATAACACCAGGTTGGGAAGTCTAATATTAAAAACAAATGTAAGTAATGGGGAGAAATATGACTGATACATTACACAATACTTTACTACTGATGGTAAAGGGAAACTTGTTTCATAATCATTCATTAACTGCCTTCAAAAATAATAGTGTGTGTATGTGGAAGTAGAAAATTTCAGCAAAGGGTTGCATCAGTCAAACCTTTTGAAAGTCAGTAGTATGTACAATTGACAGTCAACTCTCTGACCTTTTAGTGTTTCCAAGAATTTTATACAAGTTGAATTTTGGTAGAATATATTGCAAAAGTATGGTACACAGACTTTTCTTTGGGTATGTGACAGTAACAGTGTGCTCCTTGTGTAGTATATTTGTTGATGTTTGGGAAATTATTCTTTTGAACATGGACACTACATTTCTATGTCTTCCATTGCATACATGTTATATATGTGTGTGTTAGTGGGTTCACTTTGTTAATTTTTGGTTCTTAGGGCTACCATTTAGTTTAGCATGCCTTTCTGATATTTAAAAGGTGATGGGGTAGCAGTATGGACAATGTAATATGCTTGTGTTTCTGTTTGTTAGGATTATTTTATTTGGTCATTATTTTCATCGTTAATCTTACATGTTAAAAGCTGAATACTGTACATTAAGTTGGGAGGTATGCACGAAAGTTATAATTTCATGTAGTACTAATTTTTTGATTAGTTATCATGCTCTTTTTGTTTGCAGTATGCTCTTTTTTGTTTGCAGTGTATTTCGTATTTCAAATCAATGCATTCTGTTTTATGGCACTGGTTGGTGTTTGTTATTTAAAAACATTTTTCCTTAACTTGATATATCAGTGATGCCTCCAGGAGTTTTTTTAGTTACACCCTACTGATGCCTCTAGGCATTTAGTATAGTCTATTCATATTTGCTTTAATAATTACAAACAATGATGTGCTTATTATTCAAATATTTCATTTTAAAGCTTTCGAATATTTCCTTTTAAAGCTTGCATGATGGACAACAGAACTGCACTACTACAACTGTACTACTATTTGATTTCTGCCTAGTGCTACTGAATAGATATTGTTGTTCATATACTACTTATTGTCATAATTTTCATATTTCTTTAAATATCTCAATAACAAAGTAACATAGAACTGCTTAGCTATGTAACATAGGATCCCAAACTGCTGTTTATTTATCCTTGAAAGTGATATTTTCAGCACTCAAAAATGGTATTGATTCAAAAAAGAAAAGCATTAACAGGAATTGTGTCTTGGCATTCAGAAGTTGAGAGTGCTGCTTTGTTTCTTCTTCACACAAAAGTACAACCTACGTGCAGTTTGTAAATATCTAGGTTTGCTGTTAAACTGTCTAAGAAATCTAACCCAGACTGTGAGCTAGTAGAATGTGCTAGGCTACCAATTTTCATTTTACTCAAGTTTTCATTTTGTTCTAAGTATACAGCTTCTGCTCAGGATAGTGGAATGTAGCTCATGGTCCAGAATGTCATTGTGCTGTAATTATTATCAGAAATACACAAAAAGAATATGTATTTACTAGTCAAGTCAGTATTTCTGCTGTCGTGTTTTATAGGGTTATGCCAAAATTCCATGTACTAATAAATGCTGTTGCAATGTAAGTCAGGATTGAGATGCAGTGAAATCCTTCAGGTAGAATTACATTCTTAGGTGTATGTCATATCCAAGTTGTTGTTGTTGTGTCTTTCGGCTTTTCCCGGTTAGGGGTCGCCACAGCGGAACTCCGGTCCGCTAATGATTTACAGTAGATTTTTACGTGCTGAGTTGCCAGCCCTGACACACAACCTTCAAAGAAGGTACGCCCATTCACGCATGTCTCCACACAGAAGAAGCTCTAGCTGAGAATCTAACAGGACAACGTCTTACTGTGAGGCGACAACACTACCGCAGCATATCCAAGTATTTTATTTAAATTGCCTGACATATTTTTTATTATGTATTACCTTATGGGAACTGACATAAGGCTGTGTGTGTGTGTGTGTGTGTGTGTGTGTGTGTGTGTGTGTGTGTGTGTGTGTGTGTGTGTGTGTGTTTAACTTTTTTTGACAGCATTTTTTTCTCACAACAGAGAGAGCTACAGAGCAATGCTTTCAGTCATCTAAAGTCATGGGGGCAAAGTTGCAGTGAAATTCCTGAGGGAAGGATAGCATTATTGAGTGCATTTTGTAGCAGACCACCCTGTTACCGTCTGAAAGTTTCATGGTACAGTATCAAAGGTGGGGGCTGAGATATGGCCTTCTCCATGCATATACCAGATGTTTTGCTTTGTAGACCTTCACTGTCAGTTTGACATTTTCCATTACACTTGTTTTCTGTTGGGGAAATTTGTTTTGAATTTCTTCTCAGCAAAAAGGATAGGGCATAGTATATAAGTAGCTTAGAATCTGTATTTACTGCATTGTCATTGCAGCAAAATAAAAAATAATCCAATTTCTTTCTTTTCAGTGGGGAATTTTTTTATGACTGAAACTGTGTCCCCCTAAATTTAGACTCACATGGAAGTACAGAAAGTGAAGGTGAAGTAATGCATTTGTCTTTATGCTTGGAGTCAGCAGCTGAGAAGCCATGTTGTGTTATTTCGAGAAATTTGCTATAATGTTTAAATGGTTACACATACATGGTTCTGTATTGCTGGGTACTGTCTGTAGTCTTTTATACCCAGCTGAGTACTCCATTTTCACCACTGGTTATTCAGGATGACAGACTTTGTATGTATCTGAATAATATCTTTAGCACTAATAAAAAATATTTATTTTCCTGTGTATATGGCAAAATACACTTACCCCACCCGTTAGAACAGGCATGTATCTATTTGAAATTTATCTGCTCTCCATAAATTATATTACGTTGCACATTACATAGCAGAAATGGGACTATCCAGATATCTTGTCCATAAGTTTTAATAAGAATATTTTAAAACATTAGGGGGAGGAGAAAAAAATTGAAGTTTCTGATCAAATTCGGGTCACGCTAGCACATTTGAAATTTATAAACTGTAAAATATGAAAGGCAGTCAGTTGAAGGCCAAAAAATTAGCTTTTAGTTCTCTTTAAAGTAAAATATATAAAAGCTACCAAAAACATGTTAATGTGATTTTGGGTTTTAAGAGTATCTTGTCTCTGTGTATAGCTTTTTGTTATTTTTTTATGTTATGGCATTTTTTTCAGTATAATTCAATTTACAGATGCTCTTGCTGTTGAGGTATGTTGCTGGTATTTTTGAATGAGGTTTGTTTTTCTTCTTTCAAGCTCCTCTTGGCTGCCATTTCCAGCTTCATCTGGACTAAGATGGATTCCTCCTTGGTGTAGTTGAAAGTCCATAAGCCTGTCTTAAAGGCTGCCTTCCTTTTGAGCCCACAGTTACATGACTCAGATTGCTGGGACTTGTATTTTGTCTTGCAGACTTTTGGCCACTTATGTGCATGCACCTTTCAGTGGCCATCCCCTCTGCCTGTAGGATGTCTGAGCTTCTTATCTTTTTTGCAGGTCTTCCTTACCTTCTCTTCCAAAAGGACCATGTTTCCAACCAGTGTGTTAGAAGGTTTCCATAGTCATCTTGGCCAGAAAGCTTCCTTAATTTATTACATTCTGCTGCCTCTCAGGGTTAGCAATTGTCTGTTTTTTTCTAAAGGCCATCTTTTTTAAACACCTTTATTAAGTTTTCATTTAAAACATAAACATACATTAATATAGAAGAAAACGCACCACAATACTATTTTTCCATTTACATGCAATATACATTACAAATGTTCCTTTTCAATAATTATCATCAGTCCAACATTACATAAATTGCTTAATTACTGCTTTCCCTTAAAGCACACTCCTCCTCCTGAACATTATTCTGCGTGTACTGTTCCCACAAACTCCATTTATTTTTATGTAATTTGCTCCTTCACTTTTCTAAAGATCCTACTTCCAATTATTTTATCTCTGTTACAGTATTGAATACTTCAAATACAGCTGGTTTAGACTTTGATTTATATTTTCTTGTGATTGCTCTTTTCTAACCATCTCTGATTTGATTCTTTTATAGTTATCGTGCAATGTTTTGTATGCCCCACTAAGTATCAATTTTTAACAGTTTTTGTTCTACATTTAACTAGTCTACCAGAGCAGGTGTTTCACTTAGGATTTTTATATCCTTTTCTCTTTGCTTACACTCTGAAGTCAATCCATTATGAGGAAAGCAGTGCATAGCTTTCAATCCAAATGTCTTTGGCTTCATCCCATTGTATTACATTTCCCTCTCTAGTTAGTTATTTGCTCCCAATACCTTGGCTCCTTTTTTATTTATTTATTTTATTTTATTTTACATTTGTTGACCGGGCTAGTCCAGCTGGATTAATGTCCATTTTCAGTGGAGGCCCGGGGAGAAAAGCTCCAGAGGATTGAAACAGTTATTGGAAATACAATTGTATTATAGAAAGGGAAAAATTGTAAGTACAAACATTAAATATCTTAACTAATTAAGTGAGGTCATAGGTTAGAACTAGCAAAACAATATAATAAGGTATCAAATCTAAACACAAACTTTTTTTTTTTTTTTTTTTTTTTTTTAGTGAGTTAAGTAATATTTACAATAAAGGGATAATAACTCAGTTGGAGTAAAAGATGAAAAGCAAGTGGATGAAAAAGTTTATAACAAATATGAGGGTGTCTACAGGCTAGTCTGGGTTGGTACAAGAGCAAAGCCAGAATTTATTAAGATGTATGGAAAGTTGTTTCTTAAATAGTTGGAGAGTAGGCAAAGAGGACAAAGTAGATGGAAGATTGTTCCATATTTTGCCTATTGAGTTAGAGAAAAGGGAATTGCCTGCAGAATTCATAATTTTGGTACTATTAACAAGTGATTTCTCAGAGGAGCGTAGTTGTTTCAGGTTGATATAAGGAGTCAGGAGGTTGGAAAGAGCTGGTGTTTTAGAAGATTGGTGTAGAATTTTGTATGCTATTAAGAGTTGTTGTTAAATGTGCTTGTTAGGAGTTCCAGCCAGTGTAGTTGTTTTAGGTTTATACAGTGATGAGCTCTGAACTGGGAGGAGGTGGCAAAGCGGGCAATATTGTGGTAAGATGTAGTAAGTTTCTTAAGGTTACTTTTGGATAGATTAGTGTAAATAGAGGAAGCATACAGAAGGGTAGAGATAAGGTGTGTTTGGGCTAAGGTTATCCTAGCTTCAGGTGTGAGGAAGGGCTTTATTCTGTATAGGGATCCAATCTTTTTATTAACAGCTTTTATTGTAGTGTTGATGTGGCAATCATAGTTGAGATTATCGATAATAACACCAAGAAGTTTGGTTGAGGAGTCAGGAGAGATTACTGTGTTGTCAGTTGAAGTAATACAGAAGTTTGTCAAAGTAGATTTACGGGTGGGTGGGAAGAGTAATAATTTAGTTTTTTTGGTGTTAAGGAGTAGACAGCGGTTGGAGAACCACTGTTCAACAGTTGAGAAGGCTGATTGTGTTTGGAACTGGAGTTCAGTTTGAGAAGAGGCAGTACAGATTATAGTGGAGTCATCTGCATATTGTGTGCAGGTAGTATTAGGAAGAGATGATTGAAGGTCATTAATAAAGATAGAAAAGAGAAGAGGGCCTAGGATAGACCCTTGAGGTACTCCTAAAGATATAGGAAGGAGAGTAGAGAGAGAATTTTTCCAGAGTACAGCTTGCTGACGATTTGCAAGATAAGAAGAGAACCAGGTAAGGGAAGAAGGCTCCAGGGCCAGAGATTTTAGAGTGTGCAAGAGAAGTGTGTGATTAACCATGTCAAAGGCTTTTGAAAGGTCTATGAAAAGTGAGGATGTAAGTTTATTGTTGTTGCGGTTTAGGTTAATAGTGTTGGTGAAGGAGAGAAGAGCTGTAGTAGTACTGTGATCAGGTCTAAAACCATGTTGTGCGTCAGCCAGAAGGCCATTCTTGAGGAGGTGGTTGAGCAGTTGTTTATGTATGCATTTTTCTGTGATTTTAGCTAAGGGGGATAAAAGTGCTATGGGACGATAGTTGGAGTAGTCGTAAGATTTGCCTCCTTTATGGAGGGGTATGATATGAGATATTTTCCAGATTGCTGGGAAAATACCTTCTTTTATTGATCTGTTTATTAAGATAAGAGACAGGGTAAGCAATGGCCTTTGCTGCTAGTTGCAGGAATTCAGCAGGAAGTTTGTCTGCAGAAGGGGTGGTAGGTTTGAGTTTTTGAATGAGAGATTGTATATAAGAGGTAGATACAGGTTGTACGTGAAGGGGAGGAATGGTATTTATGAAGGTATTTGGAGATAGTTGAGAAGTATCAGGAGATAGTTGGTAGGCTAGAGTTTGTATAGAATTAGTGAAGAAGGAATTAAAGTTATTGGCTGTTATTGTGGGATTGTCAGGGTCAGAATCCTGAGGGTTTGGTGTAATTATTTGGCCTGGGGTCAGGAGACTATTAATACTCGACCAGAATTTTTTAGGTTCATGTTTTGGTGGTTTTTTGAAGTTGAAAGTAATAGTTCTTTTTGTCTGTTAGGATGGCTTTTTTAGTACTATTTCTAAGCTCTCTAAACTTTTGATGGTCTATTTGACTTTTGGTGGAGCCACTTATGCCAAGATTTATTTCTGAGGGCGATTTTATGTTTTGTATTTGAGGTTAGCCAGGGAGCAGTTTTAGTTTTAGTTCTAATGGTTCGACTTGGGGCGTGTTGATTAAGTATTGCTAGGAAGGTTGAGTTGAAGTGTTCCACATCTTTGTTGAGTGGGAGATGTTTTAGAGGGGCCCAATGACATTGGAATAGTTCAGCTTGAAACTGATCAGGGTTAAAATGTTTTTTTGAATGAAGAGTTCTAAAAGTTGTAGGTAAGGTTAGGTTTGTTTTGCTTCTAATGATAAAGGTAAGTGAGTGGTCACTAAGGTTGTCAGGAAGGATGCCTGTTTGGTAGGTTTGCTGGGGAGTATTGGTCAGAATCCAGTCTAAGGTAGTAGCTTTATTGTTTGTTTTATTGATTCTAGTGGGGCTATTGATAAGTTGTTTGAAGCCAGAGAGGCTGATATGTGAGGTAGCGTTAGTGTTATTACAGGTGTGCCAATCTATATTAAAGTCACCTAGGACTAGAGTTTCCTGTGGAAGTTTGATAGAAAGTTGGTAGAGTATATCTTCAAGGGTGTTGATGTTGTTTCCTGGGGGGAGATATGCACAGATGATGTTAATGGCTTTATTGGTATTGAGTTGTATTTTAGAGTAAATAACTTCCGCACAAGGATTTTTAGTAAGAGTAAGGTCTTGAGGAATCAGTTTTAGATTCGCTTTATGCAGAATGGCTACCCCACCTCCTTTCTTGTTAGTGCGATCAAGTCTAGTAATGCTATAACCAGGTGGGGTAATTTCTGTGTCTTTAATTGAGGGTTTTAACCAAGTTTCAGATAGGCATAAAATATCAAACTTTTCAGTTTCAAGAAGGGCATGGAGTTGATCAATTTTGTTACAGATGCTACGTATATTAAGATGGGCAATGGACAAAGAGTTAGAAGGTTTAGAGCAAGAGAGAGATGAAGGTTTAGTTTGGTTTTGTTCTAAATTGATTATAGTATGATGTGGGCCTGGATTAGGGTGAATATCACCATCTTGTAGTAAGAGGAGAAGAGTAGGATATATTTGTGGTTTAAGATTATAATGAATAACATATGTTTTTTTGGTATAGGTTTTTCTGAACTTGCAGTGTACTATTCTGTGATATTTGGATAGAAGGTAAATGGACTGAGAGGGTGAATGCAAAAAGGATGAATCTACAGGTGTTGTATTTGTTGAGGTGCATTTAGAGGGCAGTAGAGGAGAAATAATCTGAGAGTATTCATAAGAAGTTATGATGTAGGAAGTTAAAAGAGATGAAAATAATAGAATTAAGATGAATGGTCTTAGTAATGTGTGGATAGATAGAGTTGGCATAGTGGATTCAGAGGAGGTTTGTAGGGAAGTAGGATGTAGTATGATGAAGTAATGATTAATAGGAGTAATTAGAGAGGGTGGGGTAGGAGATAGGAAAAGTGTTTAAGAACGTGGAGAGTGAGTATATATGATCAAGGAAGGTGTGGTGAAATAAGAGGTTTGTACAGAGATTTGATTGGAGGGGAGGTGTAAAGGGGTGTGTCCTTATTGAGTTAAATGTAGGACCCCTGGGGGTGGGTGGGAATTGGGGGTAGGGAGGGGAGCGGAGTGAGCCCGCAGGGCGAACGGAGCGGGTAGAGCCAAAGAAGAAGGCGAAAAACAATCAGTGAAGTGCTCAGAAAGAAGGTAAGTAATGCAAGGGGATGTAAATAGATATGGTGATAAGAGATAGGAGCAAGTAGAAGCTAGAAGTATCAGAGCAAGTAGAAAGAGAAAAGTGGAGCAGAAGGGGCAAACAGTAGGTGTGATAGAGAGTTGGCTAGGTAGAGGCAATTTCCAGAGGAAAAACCCTAGTAGAAAGGGCCACCTAATGACTGCAGCAGGTATCACAATAATTGCTGCTTACAGGGCTTGTGGTTTAAAATGAGAGGCAAGTAGCTAGGGATATTATTGGGAAGTATAGGATAAGTTGGAGGAGAGGAGGAGGAGGGGGGGTTAGTTGCTGGCTACTGGCAGTGCTGACTTTGAGTTTTACAAATTCACTGGGAGTGCAAGATACAAAAAGATTAAGACAAGCAGGAGCTCTAGGACATACTTTGTTATCTTTCCACGTGTAGGCTCCACATGGCTTTTGCCATTTTTGTCCAGTGAATTCCAGCCCCCTCTAGCCTATTTTCTGTACTCCTAGTTGCATTTATTCTTATTGGCGAAATCTTCTTTCTCCAGTCTCGTCTTGGCTTAGCTTTTAAAATACTTTTGTTACTTTTTGAATATAATATTTTGTATAGCTGTGATTATTCTACTTTAAGGATCTACATCCAAAATCCTTCCATCTTATTTCTTGAATTTCCCTCATTTCTTCATCATCCCTTTCCACTTTGAATTATAACATTCTGCTTGTGTTACGTATATGAGTCTTAACCATGTAGTTCTGCAATATCCATTCAAATCAGGTAACCCTATACAACCTTTTTCTATTGGAAGGATTAGTTTATCCCACTTAACTCTTGCCCTCTTCCCTTCCAGATAAATTCCTTCATCTCTCTACACCTTCTGCTCTGGTTAATAAAAAAAAATATGCTTGACCTTTATATAAAACTAAAGGGGCTAAAACATTTTCACTGCCTGTATCTTATTACCTTTATCCACAAACAAGAGCTTCCAGTTTCTCAGTTTTTTATTAACTTTTATTTAGTCACTTCCCACATGTCATTGGCTGCCATAACAGAAGCCTTTTTAATCCATAATCTTAAATACTTTGTTCTATTGTGCACCCGTAAATATGGGCATTGCTGAACAATTCGTGTGTGAGTTCGTTATTTACAGATATAGGCTTTGTTTTATCCTCATTAATTTTACATCCCAAAAAGACTTGAAATGGTCTCAAAATGTTCCACAATACTGAGATATCAGTTTCTGGATTTATCAGGTACAAAATAATATTGTCTGCAAATAAAGCTAACTTTTCTTGGTTACCACACAAATTATATCCTTGACATTTTGAGACTTTTTTTTTGCCATTGGCTCTAAGTATAAAGAAAGCAACAAAGGGGAAGGAGGGCACCCCTCCCTCGTTTCTCTATTCAGACACAGTGCGTCTGAGAAGAACCATTCCACGTTAATTCTTGCCTCCAATTCTTCATTTATCCTCCTAATTAACCTTATTATTGTATCGTATAATGGAAATGCTTCCATTGCCCTACTCATAAAATCATATCTTAAGCTCCTCAATTCTTCCACTGCATTGAAACCCACCAACAGGAGTATTTCCTTACATTCTGCTTCCCTCTGGATCATTATTGTTGTATTAATGTCATTTGAATGCTTACTTCCCCTCCACTTAACCACATTAATCCATATTGATCAATTTTTGTCAAAACTTTTGCCATTCCTTTAGCTAGTATAGACATAAATACTTTGTTTAAAACTGAAATAGGTCTATATGAAGCTGGGTCATATAAGTCTGTACTGTGTGTAGATAATATAGCCACCAAAGCTTTTTTTAGAATGTTGTTGCTTCCCCTCCTGTTTAAAATACCGTTGGAACAAAATCTTTCAGATCATTATCACTTTCTTCCCTTATGACTTCCACAGGAATAGCATCTGTTCCTGGAGACTTTCTTGCAGATTTCTTTTACATCCCTGTTTTTATCTCCTCTCCTCCTGTCTAAAGTGGTAGTTTGTTGAGCTTCCTTTATCCCTAACATTGGCATAATTATGTCTTCCATAAATATTTCTAGCTGTGCTCTTTTTTTGATTTCCACATTTCTCTGCTTTATACAATTGTCATAACATTTATGAAGTATATCTGTTACCTTTACGTGATCTCTGGTTTAATTTTTGTTATAAACTCTTTGTTAGGCTGCAACCCTTTTCTACATTCTGTTGTCCAAGTCATTGTGGTTTGTGCTCTGGAGGTATTATAAAAATAGTTGCTTAATGGCACTCTTTTCAAACATGATATCTAGATACTCACTTATTTTTTTCTCTAGCACTCTGTAGTTACACCTCTTCTTGCTATGAGGTTCTCTTTATTCTGCAATACTTTAACATTTGTCAGTCCCTTTTAAATAATCCCTGTCACTTGTTAACCATATCTTTTTCTCTTTTATTTCTACCCTATTTTTAAAACTCCATTTTAATTTTATCCCACTCTTTAGCTATAACTTCTGAAGAAATTTCTGTCTTCTCTAATAAATCTCAAATACTTTACACTACTCATTCCCTAAATTCCTCTCTTTTTTTTTTAACAGGTAGGTGGGAAAGTGCCAGTGTCTTATTTTTACTATAGTACCTTGCATTTTTTAGTTTTTATTGATGCATGATGAGAAATAGTTATTGGTTGTGTGTTTGAAGATTTCAATTAAATGCACGTCCTTGTGAAATATAATTTCTATCTAGACTTGCCCAGGTATTGTATCTTGGGGAGTAATATGTAAATTCCTACTACTGAAATCACATTTTTCATACCAAATAATTTCATAAATTGCTTCAGAAATATGCCCTTTTTGTTATATTTTCCCTTCTAGGTCTGCTTGATATATATACTCACTATTGTAAATCAAATTCTAGTCCCCACTTATAAGTAATATTCCCTGCTGAAAGCTGATTATTTCTCCCCAAAATTTCTTAAGCTCCCTAACAGCAGTTTTCAGTGGAATATAGATGCATGCCATTGCAATCCTCCTTCCTTGCCAATAAACTCCTTATTACCACACATTTACCATTTTTGTCTTTTTTTTTTTTTTTACCTCTATCACTATTGGAGTCCCTCTAGCAATTAGTATAATTACTCCTTTTTTGTCTGTTCCTGATATTCTACTGAATATCCATTCCAAAATCCTGTCTTTATCAGTCACATATTCATTTGTTTCCAAATGTTTCTCCTGCAACATTGCTGTTTGTACTCCGCATTTCTTAATGCAATTTTATACTCTTTCCTTTTTATCTATACCTGTAAGGCCTTTCATATTCCAGGATAATATGGAGTGCATAACCTTCATGATAAAAAGTTGTTGTTCCCATCTATTATATATGACATTTTTTGAATGTGCATCGCCAGCTTTTTTATTTTTTGTTACATGCATATACTAATGTTCAGCACGCTGATCATTTGTAAAGTTGTTTCTCTTCTCCATTTGAACCTATGTCACATTTTAAGACTTTTCGTTTTTAGAGAAAACCCTCAAAATAAAAACTAAATACAAAACCCCCTCCATCCCCTGTTAACTTAGAACAAACACACACAACTGTGTACATCTTCAAAACATGAAGTTTAACCCTCCGGAAGGGAAAAATTGCCCCACTTGATAGCTGTACTTACAGGCATCATCTAACATAAAATTAAGGTTATCCATGCTAAAGTGCATGCTACAGCATGTTCTCACACTTAAACTGATTGCGGTTTGTTCTTTTCTTATATGAAAAACAGCTTGTACGCTTTCAGAAAACATTAAATTTTAGCTCTAACAAAAAGTGCACTGGCTATCTTTAAATAAAACTAAATTCTACGCTGTTCTGTTAATTGCATTAAAATATTAAGGCTGCTAGGGGAGTTGTTAACTCTTATTCATTTGTATAATTTCAAACTTAATTTTTTCACTTAACTGCTTGGCATTGTTTATTGTATTTATTTTACATTTGTTAACTGGGAAAATCTGACTTGGAACGAGCCAATTTTCAGCAGAGGCCCGGGGAGAAATGCTCCAGACACATGTCTGTAATGTGGGAGGAAACCAGAGCATCCAGAGGGAAACCCACACGAACACAGGGAGGACATGCAGACTCCACACAGAAGGCACCCCAGCCAAGATATCGAACCGGAGAACCTCTTGCTGTGAGGTGACAATGTTACCGCTGCACCACTGTGCCGTCCAATCCAGATTCTCAAGATTAAGAGTTTGGACCTGCAGACAGCTCGTCTCCATGGAAATGTACTCGTCAATGAGTCTTTGTAGATTTCACTCGGAAAAGAATGCACAGTAGCCCTCAGCTGCAGATATCTTGACTCCACATTTGCCAGTGGAAAACAATCAAGCTAATATATTTACATTTGTAAGAAGCTTAGCATTTTTATGGCTTTCATCTTTTTGTCTTACTTTTAAAACCTATACACTTACAAAAACACTTGTTTACAGCTTAAGCCAAAGGTTGTAATCTAGACATTCACCCTTGTGAATTTGTTGTCTTTCGGCTTTTCCCGGTTAGGGGTCGCCACAGCGGAACTCCGGTCCGCTAATGATTGGCAGCAGATTTTGATGAATGCCGAGGTGCCAGCTCGACGTTCAACCTCCAACGAAGGCACACCCATTTATGCATGTGTTTTGAACATCCACCCAACCGCGGGGAGGATATGCAGACTCCATACAGAAGGCAATTCCCGCAATCCACCCTTGTGAAGTAAAGAAAGAAAATATTCTAATTTTACATATAATATAATCCATGCACTTACACCCCGCCCCCACTGCTCAAGAGCATAACTGTGAGCATTAAACTTACTTTTGTCCGGTCTTTTTTTTTTTTTTTTTTTATTGTTATATTGTGAAACGTATATATCTTTATCTTAAAACAAAAAAAATACTTATTTACTTTAATATCTTTAACGCACACAAGACTCACTGAAAAGACCAGCCACACATTTAAAATACTCCTGACTATTCACTGCACAGAACTGTTTTACTGTATGTGACATGCAGTTTATATCCTGAGATATTTTATACAAATACCAATAAAAAAATTTGTTTACTAGTTTTTCCTCTTTTAGTATCCATCTAAACATTAATGATATAAAGTGGGGTATATGCTTTACAATCCGCCCCAAGTTTAACAAAGTCCACAAAAATGAAAAGCTGAATCCCCTTCTGCTTGCTAACTCCGTTTTTGTTGGATAAACCTTTCTATTTCCTCCTTACCTGTTCTGCGTCACAAAATTTCTTTGATCTTCCAGGGAAAAAAAAAACACTTTGAAGACAGCTGGATACAGCAGATTGAATCTCCACATGCCTGTTGACATTTCCTGATTTCTGGGATAAATTTTGCTTCTCTTTTGCATGGTGTATAGTGAATAATATTTCTTTTTCAAACACACTGCTGTCTCCTGTGTTTAACAGTTTACCCTTCTGCCACAGTTTTGTCCAGATCAACTCTTTTTTGCTGGTATGATTGCATCTTTTCTAATGTAGGTCTTGACTGCTTTCTCATGGCCGCGTTTGGCGCATGTGCCTTTTCAGCTAACCAAGTCTGCTGTGGGGCACCAGTCTAGTTGCTTATTTGTGCTTTCATGACATTAATGTAATGCATTCTTTCCAGTTTCTCTGGTATAGCAGAAAAATCTCAGGGTTACTCTGCTTGCTGTGTCCTTCAACTCTCCTGTTTTTTTTAACAGTTCTTCTTGAGAAACCTCATATTCATCCAGCTTTTCTTCATGTCAGCCTCTGATTTTTGCAATTTTATCATTTCATCTGAATGGCTAGTTAAAGCTTCTATTTTTATCCTTTTGTTGTTTGAATTGATGTATTTCTTCAGTATTTCATTTATTGTAATCACCTCTGAGTACTTTTGATTTATTTTTTCTTCTAAATAACTGGAAGCCATCTTTTGATACAAAACTGAAGCTTGAATTGTTTTTTTTAGTGAACAGCTACATAATTATTCCAAGATAGTGTTTTCTTTTCACCATTTCTGTTTGATTTTCTTTCAGGTTTTCCAAATTTCTTCATTGCTGGCATCCAGGCAGTGTATTTACTAGCTAGTAACTAAATCTTAACCCCCCCCCCACCAAAAAAATAATGGCATTGCTTTTTCTTAGTTTCTATCCTCGGTTTGGTAGACCTGAAGTTATGCTGTTGATTGTCTTAGAAGTCTTCAATACCTTGGTCATCCTTGAGTACTTTTGTGAAGCATAGGAGGGTGGACCTACTTTCCAGGTCTAGACCACCTTTTGGGGTCAGTATTCTCATTGCTGTTTTGGCCAAGGGTATCCTATCTAGAAGAGCTTGGTATGCTGTTATGGAGGTTATGGATGTTGGGCCTCTTCCTAGCAAAAATAAATTGCAAAAGTTATGTACTTACCATAATGATGCATCTTTTATGTCTGATTTTTTTTTTTTTTTTTTTTGTCCATTTCATCGCGTGCGTTGTTGGATTCAATCAGATCTGACCTCGGCACCATCTCTGAAGCTTCACAGATCCGTGGCTGTGACTCCTCTCTCCATAATTCACTCTGCCTTAGTATCTCAGATTGTTTGCCAGTGATGATTTGGCAGGGGCGGAAAGGAGGAATGTTAAACTGGAAGAAAATCATACAACACTGATCTGTCATTACAGTGAGTACGTAATGTTCATGTTTGAAATTGTCTGATTTTGTCTGATTCAGTACATGAGACTTATTCCCAAGCTATTTTCACCTGGGTGGTATCATGGAAGGACATTCCTGAGAATGGTGGGACATGGTGGAGCCAAAGGAGGAGCATGATCTAGGTTGTATATCCAATCTATAATGAGACACACAGGTGTAAACTGTTGACCAGGTTGCAGCAGCACAAATATCATCAATGGGAACTCTGTTTTGAAAGGCTGTTCAAGGGGCCATTTCTCTTGTGGAATGAGCTTTGTATTTCAGTTGCGGGGATAGGCCCTGTTTAATATATACAAAAGAAATACAATCTGCTAACCATCTTGAAAGCGTAGCCTTAGAAACTACTTTGCCCAGTTTGTGTGAGTAAGTCTAGAAAAAGCAATGAACACTTGATCAGATATCCTGAAGTGTTACTTTCTATGGCGGTAAAATCCAAGTTGGCGATGAACATCCAAGATATGCAGAATATATTCACTTTTGTATGAGAAACTGAGAAAAAGCACTGGTATGTTGGGTGATTGTTTTCAGTTTGCTTTGGATGTCACCTTAGGGCAGTGATGGTGGACCTATGACAGGTGTCAAAGGTGACACGCCACAATGTTTTGGGTGACACTTCAGCAATCACCAACACCCAAGTTATCAAAGACGCTGCTTTTGCATTCGTTGCTCATGTGAAGTGCACTGAATTATTTTGTGCCAGGAGCTTTTGACACACCAAAGGTTTGCCATCACTGCCTTTGGAAGAAAATATGAGAGTCCTTAAGAAAATTTGGTTTAAATTTGCTTTGGATGTCATCTTAGGAAGAAAATATGTGTAAGTCCTTGTAAACTCTGTCTTTGTGAAAAGTCGGTTAAGAAGCTTTGCAAGAAAGGGCCTGTAACTCTGAAATTCTTCTGGCTGATGTAACGGCCACAAGAAAAATAGTCTTCCAAAGAGAGGAACTTCTAATTTGCTGATGCTCCTTGTTTAAAGGGAGGTTGAGGTAATTACTTGGATCAAAAAAGTAGTATCCCATGGAGGGACAGGGTCTCTGTTTGGAGGTCATAGGAGGAGCGTTCCCCTCAAAAAGAGACTGTAGTGATGCCATGGAGGTGTGATTTTGACCTGTGTGGAAGTTTGAAATTGCAGCCATTTTCACTTTGATAGTAGAGAAACTGGAACCACTATGGAAAAGCTCAAACAGGAACTCCGGTGTGGAAGGGATGGGAGCAGAAAATGGATCCTTTCTTTTCAACATAGCCTGGATGGGAAATCTTTTCCATTTGCTATGGTAAATCTTCTTTTTTTTTGTGTGTGTGTGGATTGCTTTTGGGAGGTTGAAGTAATCTGAACAACTGATGCTGGAAGCCTGGCATCTCTGGCCAAAGTGAGAACTGGAGGAACCAAGTGACTAGTTTCAGGGATCCCTGGTCCGGAGGAGGCAGTCCAGCCAGGTGAGTCAAGAGATTTGGATCTTGATCCACCATCCATGCAGGATGAACTAGTAGTTGCCTCGGGGTAGGGAACTGTGTTAGGTGGGTCATGAAAGGAGCAATGAGGATCATTCTGGTTTTGTACTTTCTTACTTTCTAGATTAATTTGTTTATTAGAGGCAATGGGGGAATACATAAAGGAGACCAGGGGGCCCAAATGTGGACCAGAGTGTCCTTCGGTGACTGTCTCTGTAGAGGGATCAGGGCAAAATAACTGGTGCACTTGTTTAGGTAGGAAGCAGAAAGGTTGGCATCTGTGATGGAAAATCAAAGCTGCTGCTGTTGGATTGAGGGATCTCTCATGAGGCATTAAGATAGTTCTGCTCAATTTGTCCCATAATACTTTGGATATCCCCAGGATGTACTTTGCCATCAGAAGTCAGTGTGAAGATATTGCCCACTGTTATACTCTCATGCCCTCCTGGCAAAGAGGGTACCAGCAGGTTCCTCTTTGTTGATGTACCAGACTACTGCCATGTTGTCCATCTGTATTGTATTTATGTGCAAAAGATGACCTTCTGTCACTGATGGAGATTTAATCCACCAGCTGGTGTGATCTCTGTGTATCTGAGTAATGCGAATTTTGCTAAGTAATGGTTGAACATTTTGAGACAGTTGCACCGAAAGAGTATATTGAAGTGCTGTCATATAAAATGTGACAAGTGGAACTAGTAAAATTGTGCAGGCCATTAGACCAAAAAGTCATGTAATTAACCTTGCTGAGTGTGAAAGATGCAGCAATACCAGTGTAGCTTTCAGATGCAGGGAGAGCACCCTGGACTGAGGTAATTTGGCTATTTGGAATGTTGAGCCCACATGGCATCCAATGCATTCTTTTTGTTGTGTCTGGTCCAGGTGACTCTTGGTTAAATTTATTGCATTTCCTAGATTCTGTGGTAGTTGGTGCAGAAGGTCCAAATGATGCAACCGCAGATATTTGAAGGAGACAGTGAGGAGACAAGTCGTCGAGATATGGAACAACTTGGATCCTTAGCAGGCATAGATGTGCTACAACTACTGCCATTATCTTGGCAAATACAGTGGGGGCTGGCTACAGTGAGACCGAACGGCAGCAATTTAAATTGATGATAATTGTCTCCCAGCCAAAAATGGGGAAATCTCCTGGAAATATTTTTTATCTTTATATGATCATTTGGATGGAGCCAGGCTGAGTGGTAACACCTTTTCTTTTGGGTCTGCCAAAACCTTCTCATTAGTATCAAAGGCCAAAGCCACAGTCAGCACTGAGTGAGGTCTCCTGTTTGAAGAAGAAGCAGACCTCCCAGTACCGACGGGTCTGTGCACCAAGGCCAGTCTCTAATCTAAGCTGTTAAGGGCTGAGGCCCTGAGAGGGAGAGACAGCTCTGATAACTGTGGAGATTTATGGAGCACATCCAGTTGACCTTCCTCAGAAGAGGCAATATGGACTGAATCATGACTGTTCAGAATTCCGTCCATTTTACAAATGGATTTAGATGATTCCGCTGTTGAGTGGGTCTGAGGTCCCCTGTCTTCTTGGGTACCAAGTGGCTGTATGACACTTTTTCCAAGCTGTTAGGAAAAAAAAAACTGCTGCTGCAGATTCCTATTGACTAGGTGGAATGGTGGGAACATTCTTCTCTTATATTGTGGGGACATGAAAAGGAAATGGAGTATCCTCTGTAAATTATGTTTAACACCCAGAAATCTGTTATGGTTTGCCAGGCTTGTATGTGCTCGACTGCCTCACTTCCTGATGAAGGGACAATGAAAGCCCTGATTGTGCGGTCTGCCTCCGTCTCTTGGGTGACTTACATTAGATTTACCTCTTCCTCTGCCACAAGAAGGTCTTTTCCCAAGGGTGTCCTGATAAAAATCTTGTGATTTGCGGAACAACGTCTTTTTTTGCCCTTCTGATTCCTAGAGCAGGTTCTTTTTGGGGTGGAAAAGCGGATTCTCATTGCAGAGTTTTACCATCTTGTTGATTCCTGGTTAGTGTGTCCTTTATCTTTGTCCCAAAAAGAGTAGAATCATCAAATGGGACATTAGTGAAGGATGTTGTTGTAAACATCCAGTTATATTGGCACATAGCAATGGCAGTGCCAGCAGCCCTAGCTGTACCATCAGCTGTGTCAGCTAGTGGTCACGTGTTAACATTTGATATAGACTGAATGGTAGTGAGCAGGGAGTCTGCAGTCTTGTGAATATCCACAGGTAGGTTATGTGAGAGAGACTTTGAGAGCTCTGTAGTCATGTCTCTCTGCAATTGTGTTACATGTGTCAAATAGTTCAGTGCTTCAAAAGTCACTGAAGCATATGTTCCTTTCCCAATTCTGTCAGCACCATAGATGCCCTGTTGGGGGGGGGGGAGTGAGCAGCAGAACTTTACTCTGATAATTCCTTCTTGATGGCTGCTGCTACCACCATGGCATTTATTGGAGGACCTATGCTGTAGTGCTCTCTGTCCTTAGGTGTGCCAGGATCTTATCTTCTTTCTTTGAAATTGGTTCCATCACATCAGGGTCCTTCCATGTCCACTGAGCCATAAGGTCAATAAGTGGAACAATGGGCGGTACCATCCAGGATGAAGTTGAGCCAGAACCAACGACCTCCAAGAACATGATCTCATTTGGTGAAGGATCATCTGTGGATCACCCCCCCTTGTTGTTTGATCAATTTTGAGGATCTTGGGTAAAGTGACTTCTTTAGAGAGGGATCTAAAGGAGCCTTACCTTCATCTAAATCCATATATTCAGTGGGAAAATCTGGGAATGAGTCTGTATGCTTCCATTTGCACATCTGTTTCCTGTGAACCTGTACTGGTGAATGATCAGAAAGGCCCGAGTCTGACTAGGGACTTGGTTAGTGACCAGACTTGGAAGCCTGTGCTACTGACTGTCCCTGTCAGATAGAAGGAAGAGAAGAAGAAGCAGAATCCTTTTGAGGTTTGGGTGGAGTCAAGATGAGTAGTAACACCTTTTGTTTTGGCACAACCAAAACCTTCTTAAAAGTCTCAAAGGCCAAAGTCACAGTCTGCACCAAGTAAGGTCTTCTCCTGTTTGAAGGAGACCTTCCAGTGCCAATGGGTCTGCACCCCGAGGCCAATCTTGGATCCAAGCTGTTGGGTTGAGACCTGAGAGGGAGAGATGACTCTGATCACTTCAGAATTGAACCACCCCCTTGAATACCAGTGCCAACACTTTTCTCAGAGACTCTCTCTGATCTGAACTCCTCTGAGTTGAAAGCGAGAGAGATACAGTCGAAATCGAAAAAGCGTGAAGTGTCAGCTCAGACAAAGGTGCACTGAGGCAGATCAGATCCAGGATAGCCCAGTGGACAGATCACTACTGGAGAGAGAAGAGGGTTTGTTGGAGCAGTACTTGGTGCATTCAGGGGTGAAGGCACTGAGAGAAACCCAAGCTGGATTTGCATTCTGAAGAACTTCTTCGTCATTCTGTTGACGCCTTGCTGGGCAAGGATTCTGGATGACTGAAAAGAAGAGCCACTGAAGATAGTTTTGAATATCTTTTCTCTTATAATATTGGAGAGTGTAGTCTCGGACTCACTGGTTCCAGGGAGAATTGGAGGCAAGGACAGGAAGGTCAGATCAGTGGAACTGACATCCTCCCTGTAGCGGTTTGGGCTCCCAACAGATGGATCCAGAGACCGCTTCCTGGACTTTTTTTAAGTTTTCTTGCTGCCTCTTCTCCTTTTCTAGTCTTTCCTTCTCACTTGTCTTTTTTTACTTGCCTTTGTCCTTGGGTTTTGGCTTTGTAATATGTTTTGGCTGCGGAAGCAGCAGTAGCTGTGAATGAAGAGGGGGCAGCTGAGAGGGAAGACCCTGTCTGTGGAGGGAGAAGACCTTTTGGCAGTTGGTATTTCTTTAGTTGTATGGAGAAGCATAATGCCAAAAGAGGCACAGGCTTCACAGTTTGTCACAAGATGGGCAACTCCCAAGCAATAAACACACAATGAGTGCAGATTCTGGGAGGGGATTTTGTGTCCACATTCAGCACACTTTTTTTTTTTTAAACTCTGACTGTCAGATGTTCTAGATTACACAACCAAAGTACAGCCAACACAACAAAATACTGTCTAAAATTTAAAGTTAAATCACACCAAAGGTTTCAAACAATCTGTACAGTATCTATATATGTATAGAAAACATCTATGAAAATGTAATGACTGTCGCTAGTAGAAGGAAAATACAGTTTTGAAGAAAACGCCCAGTGCTGAGGATAACTATCCCTTACTATCTATCTATAAAGTGTGTAAAAACTTCTTTTTTTTTTTTCTTTTTATTTATTTATTTATTTTTTTTACTGTTGCAGAAAAATAAATCTGGAGAGACACGTCTCTCTTTAGGGGAGGAAATTGCAGACGAATTATAGCTAGAGCAACAAAGTGTACACTATTTGAAGGAGAGCCCTTGTAAAACACATCTGATGCTTCAGGCAGCAAATGAAATCTGAGGTACTAAGGCTGAGTGGAAGGAATTGTGGGTAGGGGAGCAGTCAGAGCCCTCGATCCATGAAGCTTCAGAGATGGTGGCAAGGTTGGATCTGATTGGATTCGAGAACCTAGTTTGTTAAATTGGATGAAAATAGACCAAATTGGATCAACAGATTTGTAGGAGTATGTCCTTCCTTCGTAATGATCATCTCTCCTTCCCTGTCTTGGGTGACATAGGCTTGTTTTTCGCAACTTAAGGTTATGCCTCATTGCATTTTTATCACATCTGGAAAGGAGAGCTGTTGCATTGCATCATGGGATGGGGTAGAGTGCAGCTGTCTGGAAAAGTCTGGAGTGCAGAGTGGGCCTAATGCTTGCAACCTTAGTCCAAGAAGTTGAAGTGGATAGAACCACTCCTGCTAATGTGTTGCTATGGTAGCTACATACCAATATTTCTGAAATAAAAGTGATTTATCACTCAAGACTGACATGATAATAAATGGGTCATGATAGTTGTTAAATTGGATTGGATGACAGGTGTCCACCATACTTTTATTTTAATTGCAACACTTCATAAAAAAGGCCACACAGACATTGATACATTTTCTTAATACACGCGCGCACACATACGTTAAGTAAAAGATACCTACTTTCAAGGGGAGTGTTACAGTGACTAGTGTATATAAGTATTAATTGTGCCTTCAGCAATGCTGTACAAGTCAGCAGGCTGTTTGGGCATTTAAATTTCTCAACCTTATAATACCTTCCTTTAGTTACTGTAAATTATAGTAGCTGATGGTTCTCCTTCACATCTCTCTTTTTCTTTTTTCTTTGCATTGAAATGCTGAGTAATAAGTACACATACCATACCTCTCAGCCTCTTAGAGCAAGAAATCTGGACAAAGCCATAAGTAAAAGTGGGACAAAGACCCAAAAATAGGAACAATTTTTAAATATTACTCTTACAAACTTAGAAAGTTGATAGAATAACAGGTGTTACATTAGCATGAATTTTCTGAAGGGTATGAAGTCTGAAACTCAAATGTCTGTCTTTATTTTCTGACTTCAGTCTTTAAATATGTTGCCACTAATTTGCCAGAAAACTACAACTTTATGAAAATGGACCAAAATCTGGTCATTCTGTAAAAAAATGTACAGTTAAGAGGTATCACACACACACACACACACACACACACACACACACACACACACACACACACACACACACACACACACACACACACACACACACACAACACTGCTACTTCAGTAGGAGGGTTACAGTGCTCACAAGACTGAATATAACGTGTACCTTCAACATTACACCTACAAAGGTTATTATTATTCAATAAAGAATGTTAAACATGTTTAACTTTTTTGTTACAAAACAGCAACATATTGAAGCATTGAGCAGTCACATCACAATTAAAATGACAGTGAGCTTCATTCCATATGCAGTTTAATGTACCTAGCTCCTATGCTTCCACTGTTGAATTCATTACAGAAAACATTGGCTACTTAATGTACTAGACTGTTCAACATATAAAGTCATACCCACTGCTTCCCCATGTGCCGTATCAATTCCGTACTATATGTCTAATTCCCACTTCTGTTATTAACTCTTTTATTACACCTGTTGGTATTTTATAATTTTTACTCTTCCCTGCTAAAATTTCCCTCCATACTTGAATGCACTATGTCCGTTTGTTTAGCTGGACTATGTTTACCTGCTTTATAACACCTGTATTATGCACTATATACTCATAGTCCTAAACTTATTGTAAGTGTATGCATTTTTTTAATCTATTTTATGTTATGTCATTATACTATATAATTTTAGTAGTAACTTTAATCTTGCATTACTGTTGTTACTATGCACATAACCCAGACAGAGCCTTGCAGTGTCAAATTTGATCAATGCTCTACCTCAGTAAACAAAAAAATAAATTAATTAAAAAATCTAGATCAGTGTAGACAGTGGTGAGGGAAGAAATTAAACCGTTGATCAGTATGCAGCCATCTTGGAAGACCCAGTACCAGGGTCCTCAATAAGTATTAGTCTAAAAGTATCTCCAAATTTCCATAGGATTTAATCAGTGTTTCAAGTGCATTGGCAGGTCTGTAGATAAATACAAACATACTTTATAGTACCTATACATACTGTATAGTTAAGGCATTTGATTCAGATGTAGGTTTACAGTTTTAAACCGCTGAATAGGGTAATGTGTTTAAGACTGTTGTTTCTTTCTGATCTTTTTTTGTAATTTTCAAGTAGAGTACTTGGGGATTTGGTCTGGATATGCCACACAGGGCAGCAGTATTCAAGTTTACATTAAGCTGTTTTTTTATCCTTATATTTTTAAAAGGCCACATTTTATTGATTTAGTGATTTCTGCATCAAAACTCAAATTTTCATATACTAAGTGGCCAGGTTTTTAATTGTAGATGCTATTTCTAAATGCTTATTAATAACAAGATAGCAAGTGTCTGTCACACGGGTACTAAAAGTATGCATTTAGTTTTGCCTGCGTTGATGGAAGTAATGTTTTGGTGGACCTATTTATTTCAACTTCTCCTGATTTTTTTAGAATAGTAGTATCTCCTACATTGGTTACCCGCTGGATATCATCTTCCCTATTTTTTTGTCTTGTGGTGTCTTTTTTTTTTTTGGTTCCCTTATTAGTGTCTTTCTTCTCTGATTGTACAGTGCAAAAAGAAGCATGCACTCTGTTTGTACTTCATGTATGGTGCACATATTATTTCTTCACCAACAACTGGTCTATTGAGAACCTAATTTTTCTAGCTAAGAATCTGTAACTAATACATGCAGAGTCAGTGTAGTACTGGGGATTTACAGTAATCATTATTTTTCTTTTTTTAAGTTCCAGACTCAGGGATATCATTTATGTTTAAAATAGGGTGTGTCAGAATGAGGCTCGTGCTATAAAATGCTGCAAGAACATTGTTTACCTTGCGTCCCATATCGGTTTGTAGCGCAATGATGTCAGTTGACCCAATTTTTGCCTTAGCAGTATGAATACCATTAATGAGTTTCCCTTGTAAAAGAGGCTACTAGCCTAGTGGGACTAACCCTTCAACAAAAGATAAATAATTCCTCTAATTTCAGTTTTGCTGTAGTTTTTTCCTGTTCATATACAAGCTCCCACAGTTGCTACTTGGCTGAGAGATATTTTCTTTCCTTCTAGAGTTCATAGTTCCAGGGTCTTGAACACTTGCGTTCTGTCTAATACCTCTGTGATCCAGGAAAGGGGAGAAGCTTAGATTTTATTTATTTATTTTTGTTGCTTCTAGCATGATTAGCCTTAACAAAGCTTTTCTTATATCCAGAGATGTTTTTTTCCAAGCTCCAACTAAGTAGAGCATTGTTGTATACTTTATTCATCACTAACAGGCTGTCTTAGCTGCTAGCATCTACACTGATATTTTAAAATCAGTTGAGCTTGGGCGTTCACAAAATATATAATTCCAGTTACCTATATGTTCCCTGTTACTTTTTCAGTTCCTACTGATGTTGGGGAAACATTTTATTTAACTTCCTCGTAGTAAAAAATATTTGCGGAGACATTTCCACAGAAAAAATCTGAAGCATCAAATTTGGTAATAGAATATTGGAGTTGTACACATTTCTTTTCACTGCTTCTTTATCTGTCTAGCAGGTTTGGCCTCCATGTCCTTTCACAGTACTTCTAATTGTCCCCTATGTTCCTTCTTATCAGATTCTTGATACTTATGTTCTTGGTTTTGTGAAAAACTTCACTAACTCAAAGAGCTTGTCCTTTTCTTTTCATTCCCTTTCCTTTTCTTATATTCTGCAGTTAGACCCTGATAAGGTATTTTTTCCTCTTTCAGTTACATTAAATCCCCTTTATTTTTCCTCCCAAGTGTAAGATCCTACCTGTCTTGATTTATCTGTTCCTAGAATCTTTGCTCTTTAGAGGACATCTTCCAGCTACCCCCACTTTACGTTGCCTACTTGGCTGTTTTTTTCTTGGTCTGCTCCAGTTGGAACTGTCTTTTTAATTCAGGGCTTTAACTGCTGTATTTTTAACTGTTTCACTTGTATACGTGTAGTTCCTGTCCTAGTTATTTGCATTCATTTTTTGAACATAATCCAACTTTTATTATGTAATGAACAACAGTACACCAAACACAAAGTAATATATATTTGCAAAGCAAACTTATACTGCAGGTAAGCTTATATTTGAACAAAGTATGCATTACCAGAAACTAAATACATTCTAAACAATAAAACAGTCAACTTTCCATCCCAGTGTCTCCTAACCATCATCATGAGACATATACGTACTCCAAGGGTGACATTTCATGAGGAACCTTCCTAACAAGTCTTTGTAGAAAATTGCATTTCCAAGTCGAACAATTCTGTCATTAATTGTTTTACAGTTTCAGTAATAGAGGAGTAGCCATTTCCATATTTTGAGTATAGCCTTCTTTGCTATAAGAAGCAACAGGTAAAGTAAAATATCTGCCTTCATTCATGATGTGGGAGTTGTTATAAAGCCAGAAAATAAAGATCATGTGAAATCAAGATACTTGGGCACCATATTCGATGTTCCACTTCCTGAAGATCCCACGTGAAGTGAGCTAATTTAAGGCATGACCAAAAAATGTGGGACTAATTACCGAAAGATTGGTCCTCGTACCTTCAACAATAGGACCCTGTCCCTGGATAAAGTCTTACAAACCTACTGGGTGTATTTAAAAAAAAAAAATGAAAACTCAGAACACGTGTCACTCGAATCCCAGCTGAGTCCGTCCGTGTTTTGTAGTGTGAGCCCTTTCCATCCCTTCCAGGATCCTATAATTCCAAGCTATCAGTATTCTTACTGGGGGATCTATATCTTTGCTTTCCAAGGTTCAATTCACCAATCCCAGGCAGTCTGCTTTTCCAGTATTTGACAATTTAAAATCCTTTGACACCCTCCTTTACAGGATATACTAAAATATACTTTGTTCACTTCTGACAGACCTATCGAGGAAGATATCTTCTGTATAAAAGAAGAATCCTCATTTATATCCTTCCACTATTGTCACCAAGTCTTATTGTATCCATGTTCTAATATACGACTGTCCAGGCCCAAGCTTCAGTTTGTGCAACTGAAGTGGGCTCCGGCATCCAAGGTTGAATTTCCATATGTTGCAGTATCTTATTCAAAAGAATGGGGATAGCCTCACCCGTCTGTGGAACAGTCCAGGCTTGTTTCTTACCAGTTCTGTCCCTTCCCCAGGTCCTAAAGAGCAATTTGTTTCCAAATTGCATTATAGTCCCCATTGAACAGTTTTTGGAAAATGTGCCATGATTGTCGCTTTAGCATACATCTCAAAACTGGGAACCCCCAGTCCACCTTCCCTTGTGCAAAATCTTCTCAATCCACCCGTGGTTTCTTACCTTCCCAAAGAAAAGATGTTGGTAGTCTCTTCAGTGACTTAAGAACATTTGCTGGAGGCATAGCAGGTATCCTGCCACTGCATGAAGGATCTTTGGTAAATTGAACCATTGTATTGCCTGTACTCTTTGGGAGATATCCGGTATTTAAATGCTTCTATTTTCTAAAAAAAAAAAAAAACTTGTGTTCTGTAAAATGTTGTAGACCTTTTTGACTGTGTAATCTACTGACCCCCCCCCCCCCGCCCTGTTGATCCCTAAATATTTGAAATCTTCTATACTGTCCATGAATGGGTACTTGGCTATTTAATTTGAGAGGTTTACCTTTGAAAGCCTAATTGTCGAACATGGTTGTAAGAAAGTACGATTTCAGGTTTCCGGATAGGCGAAAAAAAAATGCATCGAATATGCAATGAGTGAATGCACATTGACATTCACTCATTGCAGATTCGGCATTTTGGGTGTGGAGTGCACTATAGTGGGGATCGGGAAATGGACCCTTTCCCCACAGTAGTGTGACCTCTGAGTTAGAATATTAAAGTAGGGGGGTGTGGGGAGCACAGCCATGCACATGGGGGATGCAGGGGGGCTTGCCCCCTGTATTACATTGTGTTTTCGATATCTGAGTTTGAAACTCAGCGAATCTGCTGTTCGATTTGTTGAGTTTCGAACTTCTGTGACGTTCGCTATGCAGGAATTGGCTTTTTGGTTTGCTCAACTGGCTGTTCACAATAACAGTTTTCAACCTTTCAAAGGTAAACCAATTTGAGAACTGAATTGTAGTTAATAAACAGTGCTCGAGTCTTTGATATGTTTAACTTGTATCCCACCAATTTAAAAAAGAAGCAGGTGCCCGTGGAACCCTTGCACGGCCAAACAGGAGAAAATCAAGAACAAAAAACGCCAGCAAGTGTTGGCAATTGCCACATCCAAAAATGATTTATTGCCATAGGGAAGAAAAATCCCCCTAAGATTCTGATATTGTAAAAACAATTACAAAACCATCAAACCGGTTTCGGCTCATCAGAGCCTTCTTCAGTGAAATACAAAGTAAAAAATCAGAGTATCAAAATACATCCATATATATAGGTGAGCCATGCATAAAGACCAATCACAACACAGCATTAACAATTGTTACAATTGATCATTAAGGCCAGGTGAAAACAAAGCTCCAAGTTTAATGATCCATTTTCTCTCCTTGGAGCTAAGTAATTCCTGCCAATACTGTTTATCTTTGCATCTCCCCTTAATGCAATCAGTAATGACAAATTTGAAAGAAGCTGATGCATGTTTTAAACAGTGTTTATATAGAGCATTGCTAGTGCGTTTATTTTTAATGTCACTCAAATGCTCACAAATTCTAAGACGAAAGGCCCTGGAGGTCTTTCCAACATAGAAAGCAGAACAATTGCAGGTCACCAAATAGATGACCCACTCAGTATTACAATTGGCCCAAAATTTGATGTCAAAAACGTCTGAAGTGTTTTTACTGCTAAATTCACTAGTACGTGAGACACGAATACAGAAAGAACAATGTCCACAGGGTATACATCCAACAATAGGTTTACCAGAAATAGATAGCTGAGTTGGAGCAAGAAAATCTAAACCAACTCTTATAATAACTAAGTTTAGAACCAATGGTCTGTCCCCTTCTAAATGAAAAAGAACATTTATCTGGAAGCAAAGAATTAAGTTTATGATCAGCTTTGAGAACATTCCAATGTCTCTGTATAATATTTTTGAAACCCTGTGTGTTGCGTCCATACGTGGTCACCAGACGCAGGGGTTGTGGCTTAATATTGTTGTTCTTATCTTTGTATGATAATAAATCTTCTCTATTTATATTGGACACAGATCTTTTGGCTAAATGCACAGTACCTGGACGATAACCCCTCCTAATAAATCTGTGTGTCAGATCATCCTGGGCCTCAAGAAAGGATTGTTGGCTAGAACAGATTCTTCTAGCTCTTAAAAATTGGGATTTGCGTATATTCTGGATGACATGTTGTGGGTGGAAGCTGGTAGCATGTAATAATGAGTTGAATTCTGGAAATTTTCTGAACATCCTAGTGGACAAAGTGTTGTCCTGATTTCTGATAATTTCAACATCAAGAAATACTATCCTCGACACATGGCAGGTCAGTTTAAATTCAATCCCCCATATGTTATCATTGAGATATTCAAGAAACTCCATAAGATAATGTTCATCAGCTTTCCACACCAACCAACAGTCATTCAGATAACGACGCCAAATGTCCATCTCACACATATAGATATTATGATTGTGATCATAGATAACAATTTCTTCTATGTATGCCATGAAAAGATCTGCATATATGGGTGCAAAAGATGCACCCATAGCAGTGCCTTTTGTTTGCCAGTAACAAAGATTTTGAAAATAAAAAACGTTACTAGACAAAACATGTTCTGTAAGGCATACAAGAAATGTATTAAATCCAGGTTGGTATAAACCTGATCTAGCCAACCAATAATCCAACGCTTGTAAACCTGCCCAGTGTGGAATGTTGGTATAAAGAGAGGTGATGTCCAAAGTGCATAATAGCCAATGTGATTCAAGTTGAGAATTATTAATAATGTCCAAAAATTGGGTGGTGTCTTGGATCCTGGCTGTAATAAAACCCAATAGTGGTTTTAAATATTGGGTTAAATATTCAGACAATGGTTCAGTGAGAGACCCATGTCCAGAGACAATGGGTCGACCTGGTGGATTTGTGGCATGTTTATGGATCTTAGGTAACAAATATAAATGTTGTTTCTTAGGTGAATCAACCATTAATTGTTCTTTAGTAAATTGTGTAATAATACCCTCCTCCACTGCCTCAGTCAAAAACTGGCCAATTTGGCGCTGGAAGTGGGGTGAGGGATCCAAAAACATCTGCCTGTAATATTGTTTGTCACCCAATTGCCTCATAGCCTCACTGTCATAAGCAACCTTGTCCAGTACCACCACCGCTCCACCTTTGTCAGCTTGAATAATCACCAGATCTTTGTTATTAATAAGCTCATCCAAACTACGTATTTCTTCAACAGACAAATTATTGTAAGAGATAGGAAAGTCCATTGTCAAGGACATTTTTCTGAAATACCCCCACTAGATGTGTCATTGGTGGAGTAAAAGTCGATTTTTTGAATCTGAAATCACCAAATGTATCACAAGATGTATCACGAACATTATTGTCAAAAAACACGTTCAGATTCAAAATTCGACAAAGATTTATCACATCCTGAGCCAAAGATTGTTCAGAGACAAAGAACCCAGGGACAAAATTAAGCCCTTTGTTTAGTAATTTAAGTTGTACATTAGTCAAATCAACAGATGAAATGTTATGGACATTGAAATTAGAAATTAATGTTGTGTCATAATTTTCAAAAGTGCCTCCAGACTTTGTTTGGATGTTACATTTCTTATGCTTCCGCCCCCCTCGTCTGTATCTAAATTGGGAGGGTGTAAAGAATTATCCCTTTTAGCCTTAGGTGACCCCTCTCTAGAATGTATATCAAGTTCACCTTCTGTATTCGAAGAAGTGTCCTCACCAGAGGTACCATTGGAACAACCAAAATTTTTCTTAAGAATAGATTTGGGCCTTTTTCTTTTGGGAGTGGATGACCTCTTATCATACTTGTTCTCATCTCTAGACAGTCTAAAAGAAACATTCTTAGATGTATCAAAGGGTTTACCCCTCTCGTAATCACCTACATCCCTAAGAATTTTTTTATTTTCCTGTCCTTTAAAGTAATTTCCATTTTGGACAAATCCGTAGTAAGTTTTTTAACCTGTGTCATAAAAGAATCACAAGTTTCAAACTTGTTTGTCTCCAAACAGACAGTTTCCAAATCCTTGACACCTTGCTGCACCTTACGTTCATAAAAATTGGCCAAAGCATCCACAAATTTGGAAGAAGCCAATTGTTGAATGTGACCCCAATCCTCAATGAGCTGGTCATCAATATCAGAGACCAAAGGTTGTATCTTGACCCTAAGGCCCCGTGGAGTAATGTGTTTCTGCTGATATGCTTTAAATAAACGTAGATGCCACACATTGGTCCTAACCATCTTCATATTCTTACCCAATCTATTAAAAAATATCTCACATTGTGCGTCCATATCAGATCCAATAACATCAGTAGTGGATGACAAACCATGCTTGTCTAAACCAAACACAGATAAATCATCCATATCAGAAGATAAACCCTGTATAATGGGTGATTGTTTCGAACCTCAAGATTGAACCCAACCAAACCAAATAAGATATATCATAGAATGAAAACAAGTATATCACCAAATAAAAAATATCTTATTAGTGACACGCTGATATCCAAACTGACACAAAAATGATCTAATATATATATATATATATATATATATATATATATATATATATACAAGCCTGAACGGCTGAGATAATGTTTAAACAACAGTCCAACAAAAAATCAAGATTGTCCAAAAAAAGACCATTATACACCAAATACCAGTAAATAGAATAATCTGTAGAATCACTTGGTATTGTGTATAAGTCTTATGGATCAATAACCAACTGTGTAAACCAATACAATAAAGCAGCCAGACCGACCTAGCAGCATCACTGAAGTCATATCACTGCGTATTGGTATGGACATATCCAAAAGAAACAATATATGGTATAATCATGTGCTCCAAAAAATCAATTGTAAGCACTACCAATCCACATAAGGTGTACAATACCATAAAACATGTCTTTCCATATTGGCCATAAACCACCTGATATGATGAAATGATCCCAAAAGCTTCCAATCAATGTTCTGTGTCAATGATAATCAGCAGAATCAGTATTTATTAACACACTCATAGATATATTGTTAAAATGGTGTGGTTGGCTCCAAAAATCCTGTAGCTCAACAATATTGATATATGTCTGAAATGGACCACAACGTGCCTATCTAAACAAAATAAAACATGTCAACAAATAATCAATCTGTAACTACATTCGTGCTACCTATATAATGAAAACAATGCCCAAAAAATCAAAACACTTAAAACCTCTGAAATAATACCATAGGTTTAGACTGTGGTCATAGATGATGGTAAATGTCAACCCAAAAGACCCTATTAGGCACCAAAAAATTTGTGCACATCAACCTATAATCTGTTATTAACAATGTTATAATAACAGTAAAAATAACAAACATCAGTCCAATATTCAAAGTCAGTACAAATGTACATAAAATATATGTATATGCTGGATAATCAACACTCCTCAAGAGACATACATATCGTCTGCATTATAAAAAACAGAATATCAAACCAAAAATGCATAAAGTGAGCCCACATCTCAAAACCATGCTAATAAATGTGGAAAAAGCGCAGTCAGCAATAGCAAAAAAATCCGACAAAGTCCGATCTATATATAAAAATACGATCTATATTAGTCAGCTCAAATATGAAAAATGGCCCAAAAAATGTGAACAATGTCACTGTATTAAACAACTAGAACATTCAAACTGCATATATATAAGGACCACTTTAAAGAGTTGACACCAAAATCATATTGAATCCGACATTAAGGGAAAATGTAAATAAAATTGATCAAAAACTATAACTATCTACATAAGCCATGGCATAATAATGCCACATTAAACCAATGCAACAATAGGTAAACAGTGGTGATCAAGAAATAGTAAATCACAAACTCACCCAACTATATGTGAAAATACCCAGCAATACACATGAACTGCCTGGAACAAGACTGATATGTATCACATTTAGCATGTAAATGAAGGCCCAAAAGTGAAAAAATAGCACTTTACTAAGCCCCAAAAAATACAAATTACATATATATTATGTTCGCTTACACAACGAACACCAAACAATTCAAAACCGGTGTTTTTTTAAAAAACGAGCCAGCAATGCTAGTAGAAATGGCAGATGAATGTAGCTACATGAATGAATAAATATCACATTTAGCATATAAATGATGGCAAAAAAATGAGTAATAACACTTTTCTAGGCCCCCAAAAAATACAAGTTGCATATATATCCCACCAATTTGCCATATCCTTCAAGCACCAAAACATGTTGAGTAGGCCTACTTCTGGAGCACATGGTCATATTAACTCATTAGCAGTTATGTGGTGTGGAATGTCACATTTCCTGCAGCCGGAACATATCTAGCATTCCAGAGCATTTTATGAAAAGTAAACTTAAAAAGCAGAAGATAAACAAATGTAAAGATTATGTGAACAATGAACACTATTAAAACAAATGTTATCTCTAAGAAGTATGCTTTAAATACTGTACTGTTTTATAATGCACACAAACCTCAAATTATATATTTTTCTAAACTTTCACAAATTTTCATATTTTGAAAAATGTACAAACTAGACATATATTGTTAGAACACTTTTGTTAAACAGCCATAAGCTTTCACATGACAGTTGTTAACTTTTACCTTAAAAGAAGACAAGACAACTTTTCCTCTCTTTCAGTGGTATTTAATGCACATATGTGGGAGCCTCATGGAATGCACCAGGGAGACTCCCAGAACAAAATAATGCATAAGCTTACATACTGTTAATACTGTTGACAGTACAAAAATATCAATTGGACATATTAGGTTATTACATAAAAACAATTAACCAATCAGTGGTTTACCCATAGGCTTAAAGCAGTTCATATTACTACATCTCTAGGCAGAGAAAGAAAATTGGATGCACTTCCATAAAAGGTGCATTTCCTGCTTTTAAGCAAGCTCTTATTTTTCTGTACTTTTTCACGATTTACAGCTTACTCAGAGTTCACAGTACAAAGTACATGCATGCAGATTGTCAAATACCCAATTTCCTTAAACACATGCTTTTGGCCATTCATATTCTACAATCCCCCATTTGATGCTGTGTAAGCATCACCATTTAGTCTATCATACATTTGCTCCAAGTCTCACATAACCATGTTGCTGATTCATTCAACATTGTCACACATTTTTAGTTCATCCATTTACATTTATAGCTGCAGGCATATAAAACTTTGGCACCTTTTTAGTAGTTTTGAAAGACAGTCATTTTAAAATCAATGCTTTGATTATAAACACAACAAGAAAAACAATAATAGCTAATACTGCAGTTAATAAAATTAACTTCAACAGTCCACCTCCCCAACCTGAAAACAGGTTGGTTAACCATGCCAATGTTGAGTTATCGGCCTCCTTGGCCTTAGAGTGTTCGGAAACTCTCTGAATCAGTTCAAGATGACTTTCAATTTCGTGGTGATTATCAGGAATAAATGTACAGCATTTCTCCTGGATTAAAGCGCAAGTTCCACCTTTCGCCGCTAGGGTGAAGTAGAGAGCCATACGGTTTTGGAGGACTACAGCTGTCAGAGCAGTCAGTTCATCGGTCACGAGTTCTAAAGCACAGAATGTGGCATTGCTTAGTATTTCAAGCAACTTGGACAGCTTTCTCAGTTCCCAAATTGATTTTACTGCTCTGCATGCTGGAATTATTCCGGCCCACGATATGACGTCATCACCCAAGTCCATATGAGATAGTCTTTTAGTGCCAGCATGAGCCAAATCATGATGATAAATCCATGAAGCATCAACTTGGCTTACTGGATTGGCAGGCTTTTTAACCTCTCAAACATTTCAAATTTTTCCTTGAGGTAAAGCAGATACGTGTCAGATGGCTGGGACTAAATAACCTAAGAAACCGCTACCAGACCAGTTTCCCGGTAACCATTTGTAGGCTTTTCTACCACATATAAAATACAATCCTTCTTCCATTTGTAGGCTTTTCTACCACATATAAAATACAATCCTTCTTCCAAGAGCATAGTAGAAATGTTTGTAGTAACATTAGTACTGAGCACTACTTGAGAGAATGCATCATATAAATCTAACTTAGGTCGTGAGAGTTGTGAATAATTTTTCATTGTAGGGCTATTTTTGAAGATCCATACCTCTTTTGGCCCCAGCATCGTTCCAGTCGCATTACAGGTCTGTCAGTCTGAATAATTCTTGAATGGTGCAGATATGGAGGCCCACCACACTGAATAGGAAATAGACCTATTCCATGCCATAACGTTAATTGACTGTAAGGCTGTGTAGTTAGTAACGGCACATACTCTCTGAATTGTTATGATGCAATTGCTTGAGCCAATTTTCTTTATTCCCTTTTGTTTTAGGCATAAAATGCTTTGCTGTCGATATGCCAAAGTCAGAGCTACAGTTCGATTTGAATGTATCTTTTTACACAATCCCCCAGAAATGTTAGAGGATGGTGGAGTAGTTATCGGTAGGTAAAGGACTAGCTGTCATTGGTAGGCCATCCTGTGAAGTGGGAAGAGCTGCACAAATCCAGCAATCAGAAACGTTGAAGGTAGAAGCATAAGCATATTTGATGGCTTGGTAGGTGTTGAAAGGTGGATGCCAAGTAGCTCGTTTGGTGTGATGCGTTGATGGAGCAGGAAATAGAAATTACCACATTAAAAATAACAGTACGACAAGAATGACCAGTAGAATGGCTGTCCAATATTTTTGTGGAAATGGTTGGTGTGCTGGCGTGGTCTAAGGAGTATGAAATTTCCCAAAAGGGTAGATGTTAGGCATCGTCAGGTACTGAAACAGTTCTACTTCTAGTGCGAGTAGCAATGGGAGGAGAATCTGGAGTTGAAAACGTTAAAGGCTGTTGGTCTTTGGATGGCACAACTTTTTTGACATGCGAAACGTGGATCCAGGTAGGAGATCCTAGTAGTCGCACAGCAGATGACGTTGTCAGAAGAACCAGGAAGGGCCCCGTCCAGCGTGGCTGGAGCGCTGTTTTTCTAGAGAAGGACTTAACGTATACCCAATCGCCTGGTTGTAGGGCGGATGACAAGAAAGGATCCGGAAGATGCTGAGCAGCTGCTACTTACCGATGGTGAAACTGTAGAAAGGAAACGAGATTTGCAGTACAAAAGAATATCATTATCAATTGCATCATATTCAGAAAGGGGTGGTGGTGGTATCATGGGCATACACAGAGGGCGACCCAGGAGAATTTCATGAGGAGAAAGACCCTTGGTAGGATGTGGTTGTGCTCGCATAGAAAGTAAGGCCAGTGGTAAAGCCTGTACCCAAGTTAGGCCTGTTTCTGAAGTAACTTTAGCTAGTCTAGTCTTCAGTGTCTGATTCATTCGTTCAATAATACCCGATGCCTGTGGCCTATACGGGCAATGAAATTTTAAAATGATGCCTAACATTGTACACAATGAATCGACACACTGAGCAGTAAAATGTGTCCCACGGTCAGAGTATATTTGACAGGGGACACCAAAACGAGGTATCAGTTCATAACACAATTTTTTTGCCACTGAAATAGCATCATTTTTAGCCCATGGGTAGGCTTCTAACCACCCAGAAAAGACATCAACAACAGTCAAAACATATTTAAAATGAGTGCAAAGTGGGAGTTCAATAAAGTCCCACTGTAAGGCACAAAATGGTCCCATTGGTTTTGGGAGTGGTTGAGCGGGAGCCATAGTGCCTTTTGAAATATTATGCTGCAGACAAATGGAGCATGTGCTCTAGAAATGTTGCACAGAAGCAGAAAGTCCTGGGGCATACCAGTCCCTTTGGATTTGTTTTATTAATACTTGTACCCCTACATGGGCTGGCAAATTATATGCTTTAATAAGAGAATTTAAGATGGATGTAGGGCAAATTAATCTGCCATCAGGATGTTGCCAAATTGAATCAGAACCTTTGAAACAGCTTTGAGCCAGCCATGTTTTTCTTTCTGCTTCCTGTGCTTCGTCTTGTAAAGTTTTTAAAACAGTAGTGTCAAAAGTAACCACTTGTAAAATAGGCTGCAAAAGTTGTCCCTGAACAGTCTGTGAGAGAGCAGCCTAGTCGGCCAAATTATTTCCCTTGGCTACTAGGGAGTCGTTGGACTGGTGACCTGCACACTTAACAGCAATTTCAGAAGGTAGTAACAAATCCTGTAGTAGGTGATCAATGTACAGGTATTTTTTAATAGGTGCCCCAGAGGATGTTAAAAACCTCTTTCCTTCCATAAGGTACCAAAGGTCATGAACAACACCATGGGCATAGCGTGACTCAGTGTAGATGATAACGGATCTATCTTTGGCCATTTTACATGCATGCAAAAACGCCACTAATTCCGCGGCTTGTGCGGAGGTGCCAGGTGGTAATTGTTCAGTTTGTAAAACCTCAGATGGCGTACAGACTGACCATGCAGCCTGAAGTTCACCAGAATTATTTCATAAGCAGGATCCATCCACAAAAAGAACTAAATCAGGATTAAGCAAAGGAACTATATGCAAGTCTAACGTGGGAGAAAGAACAGTGTTAACAAGTACACAGTCATGTGGTTCGCCCTCATCAGTAGTTTGTATCAAGGAGGCAGGATTTAGTGGTGGGCAATGTGTAATTTTCACAGCAGGATTACTTAATAAACTTAACTCATATTTAGTGAGGCGAGCTTTAGAAAGATACTGAATTTTTGTTTTTAAGAGTAGTGCTTGCACCGCATGAGGTACTGCTAGTATGGTATCGTGACCTAAGGTTAATGGTGACGCCATATCGACCAAAACAGCAGCGGCTGCCACCGCTCGCAAACAAGGTGGATAGCCAGAGGCGACAGGATCCAACTGAGTGCTGTAATAGTCTATAGGTCGATAGCCCCCTGTGCGCGTTTGTGTCAGCAGACCCAGGGTGGTCTTGTTTCTTTCACAACAAAAGAAAACAAATGGTTTAGAGTAATCTGGGAGCCCCAGGGCAGGTGGGTTTATCAGTGCTGTTTTAATAGCCTGAAAAGCATTTTCATGTTCAAGGAACCAAGGCAGAGGATCTGTGACTTTCTTCTTTAGGAACTTTAACAGAGGGGCTGAAATTTCTGAAAAATTGGGCACCCACTGTCTACAGTAGCCTGCTAGACCGAGAAACCCCTGAGTTGTCTCTGAGTTACAGGGCGAGGGCAGTCTGAATGGAGGTGATCCTACTTGGAAGTATTTAACGTGAACCCATAGAAATGATGTGTCCCAGGTATTGCACCTTTTTTTGGCAGAATTGCAGTTTAGATTTATTTACCTTAAAGCCTCGTTCAGCTAAAAACTTTAAAACTAGAAGGGAGTCGTCTATACAAGACTTAGTATCTTGTGAAGCTATAAGAATATCGTCCACATATTGGACCAAAACTGAACGTGGTGGTAACTGTAAATCCTGTAGTTGTCTGTGCATTTCTCTAGAGAATAGGATTGGAGATTCTACATATCCTTGGGGTAGTCTGGTCCAAGTATACTGTTGGTCCTGATAAGTGAATGCATACAAATACTGATTATCAGAATGTACCGGAATAGAGAAGAAAGCTGATGAGATTTCTGTAACTGTAAAACAGTGTGCTGTAGGTGGGATACAGCTTAAAATCGTAGCTGGGTTTGGTACGATTAGAAAAACAGGCAAAACAGCTTTATTGACTTCTCGCAAGTCTTGCACAAATCTGTAAGCTTGTTTACCAGGTTTCTTTACCGGCAATATTGGAGTATTACATGGGCTTGTTGTAGAGACTGTAATTCCTTGCTGTACCAAAGCGGAAATGACTGGGGCAATACCAGATATAGCCTTAGCCGTCAGAGGGTACTGTGGCACACGAGGTAGTTTCGCCCCAGGTTTTAATGTTATTTTTACAGGAGTTGCTGAAGTCAAGAATCCAACATCATTATCATGAGTGGTCCATAGCTGAGAGGGTAATTAGTTTAAATGCTTATTTTTATTGAAGTCAGATTGCATACAAGTTGTTTGCAGAATTACGTTTTCGTTTAAGGTAGCCAAAATACTATTTTGTTTATTGGAAGGTACTTGTAAATACACTCCATGAGCTGTACAAAAAATGGTGGCTCCCATTTTACAGAGCAAATCTCTCCCCAATAAATTTAAAGGTGCTGAGGGTCCCACTAAGAATGCATGATTGTCTTGTAAAGGTCCCAAAGTTACAGGGACAGTTTCAGAATATTCAGTTGGGACACCAGAGACACCCACCCCTCTAGTTGTTTTATTGAAGAGGGGGACATTCATTGCCGCTTCACCAGCTAACCTAGATTTAGTTGCTCCGGTGTCAATTAGAAATGGGTATGGTTTATTTTTGACCGGCAACATAACATGCGTCCCGTCTTGATCCACAGGAATGAAAGGGCACAACTGCTGTTGTCTTTGTTCAGGGAATCTTCATTGTGATGGCTGCCGATTGGGTGGGGTCCAATTGGAATTCCACTGTTATGACGTATCAGTTGGTGGAGCAGGTTGTTCAACCAGATACGGACATTCATTTCTCCAATGTCCTACTTGGTCACAATTGAAACAATCCTTTTGATTATTGTAGCTTTTGGGCAGGGCTGATTGTGTTTCCTGCCAGTTTTGTCTATTTTGAGTTCCTGCCCCTTGGCATCCACCCCTCCCCTCTTCCTTATCCTTGTCCTCTCCGTCCACGTTGGCCAAAGGCAGTACACATTTGAATCTGCGCCTTAACTAATTTTTCCTGTAATTCCTTTTTTTCATTTGCTAAATGGTCGGGGAGGTATTGCACTTGTGTGACTAATTCATGCAATCCAAGACTAGGCCAGTTTAAACATACTTCCTTTAGTTTCTCCCGTACTTGCGGGCATAATCCATCTACGAAGGCAGCCGGTAATCTAGTTTGTGCTGGTCCTTCAGTGGGTTGTGGGTAACCAGAGTAAGTCTCAAAGGCTGTGGAGAGACCATTTAAATATTCGTCCACAGGTTCGTCTTCTTTTTCAAGAACTGACTTGATTTTGGACCAGTTGGGTGTGGGTGGAACTATTACAGTGATAGCATCTACTATACATTGTTTGACCGCTTCAAATCCATTATTTCCGTGTACATTGTGTTTTGGAATTGGACTAGGGACATTGGCATGGTCCCAAATTTGTTTAATCAGATCAGCCGGCGCGGCATACTGAAGGACTGCTCTGACTTCTATTGTGGGATTTTGTAAGCTAATATGTCCCACCAGCACACACTGGAATTTAGCTGGATTAGTACGGATGGATGGTAGTGATTTGGTAATGGCCTGAAAATCAATCGCCGACCACACCCTAGGTACTACAACGGTCTGTGGTTCCTGTGCATTTCTGGCATGGGCTGTGTTAGGGACCTCCCTCAATGGTAGTAATCTGTCATCATCTAACGACTCAGTCTGAATCTGGATTAAATTTATCTGGCCCAGAATATCCATCCCCACTGTCAGTTATAGAGGGGAGCTGGCCAAAATGCCTTCGGTGTAAATGTCGCTTCCCTTTTCCCTTATGATAGGGTTTAGACTTAAAGTACATTACAGATTTTGCTTCCTTATGAGCCTGACGGCAAGTTTTCACTCCCTCTGAATCTTTTTTTATCGCTTGCTTCTGTATCAGATTCACTAGACTATCTGCTTGCAGCTTGTCCTCCATCTCTACTGGTGTAGTCTGGCTGCGATGTCTTGGGTCTTTGTTGAACAGGGGGGGGGCTGGTATGCCGGTGGTGGGGGAAACCAAACATTATCGTCGTCTGATGATTCAGTTATTTGTAATTTAGCTAATTCCTTTACAGGATAAAGCCCCTTAAAGGGCGGGTCCTTTAAACATTTACCATTTACTATATCTAAATTACTGGCAGTGTGTTGTAATTCCCTCAATTGTTCCTTTAGTTTGTGCTGATTATCTTTTAAACTGCTAATTACCGAATCTTTTTCTCTGTCCTTCGTTTCTGTCACCTAGTCATTAAATGCTGCCCAGCACAACTCTGGTATTTTTTTCCCTTTTTTCTTTAACTTTCCCTGAAGATTAAGCAAAATATTTTTATTAAAACTGCCATTTTCTGGGAAGGCGAGTTTACCATCACCCTTAGTGAGGGCAATCCACTGACTTAAAAACATACAACTGTCCCGGGACACACGAAAATACATATAACCAGCTGGTGTACCTCTTTCTGGCTCTTTTATGGTTCCCACAGTCGCTCCCATTTTCACACAATAAGCTATACCGTACTTCACAGATTTAGCTACAACATTTTGTAAGCGTCGTTTTCCCCACTCTCGTATCTCCTTTCCCTCTTATGTCGCCAGTTTTTCATTTTAACCCACACTCATACTGCGCAATCAACAACAAAAAAGGAAATGCATGCCACTTTCCTCAGAACGACTGAATAAGAGGAATTATTTTATTCCTACAAAGGTATCAATACAAAAGTTATAGCAGGCAAGTACAGGAAATGAAAGAAACACCAAAAAAACAGAAAAATCTGTTGTGAGCCCTTTTACTAACCGTATTTCTTTCAATCCCTGACAGCCGCTATCAATTCAGATCTGAGTAAACAGCACTAATTGTTTTACCTTAAAAGAAGACAAGGCAACTTTTCCTCTCTTTCAGTGGTATTTAATACACACGTGTGGGAGCCCCATGGAAAGCACCAGGGAGACTCTCAGAAAATAAGAATGCATAAGCTTACATACTGCTGATACTGCTGACAGTACAAAATTATCAATTGGACCAATTAGGTTATTACATAAAAACAATTAACCAGTCAGTGGTTTACCCGTAGGCTTAAAGCAGTTCATATTACTATATCTCTAGGCAGAGAAAGAAAATCTGATGCACTTCCATAAAAGGCACATTTCCTGCTTTTCAAGCTCTTGTTTTTCTGTACTTTTTCACTATTTACAGTTTACTCAGAGTTCACAGTACAAAGTACATGCACGCAGATTGTCATATACCCAATTTCCTTAAACACATACTTTTGGCCATTCATATTCTACACAATGAAACGCAAAAAATTATTCTAAGTACGTGTTTACTGAGCTATTCAAATAAATATGAAAACATATGTTTAATTATATAATTAGCAATAGAGAATACTCTCAAGATGTACAACTTATAGTGCACATATATCAAAGACAGTTAAGGTTTCATCTGATATCGTGCAACAGTTTGTAAGTCACTTGTTTTTTGAAGTATTAGGTACATAATGAAATATTGCTCATTTTCAAAATTAATAAACAGCTAGCAATATTTTTACAGTTATAGTGTGATATAAACCAGCGTTGACGGTGGATTGTCCCATCTCCCACATTGGTATTTCACACCATGCACTTCAATAAAGTGTAAGTCTCTTAGTTACAAAATATAAACATAAATATGAATAATGGGTGACAAATGAAAATTAATTTCCCCAGTACAGGACATCCTACACTAACAACCTTATTGTCATTTTTGTAATATCTCCTTGCCATTTCTAATACTGCTTATTATTAGATGGTAAGTCACTTAAAGAAGCCAGGCCCTAAACATTTCTGGAAGCCATAGAAAGGTATGAGTATGAACTGAAAGTGTGCAAAAAGGCATTGTAGGCTTGAGTAAGTTAGTAGATCATCCACATACTTTCAAAAATTGAATTCTTGATCTGCTGTGATGTATACCTAGAAATAAAAAAATATATATAACCACTAGACCAACGGCAAAAGGAAAAGGAGCACTAACAACACCGGAATTGGCATACTTTGCATTTTAATCTCAGCTTTCATCTTTACAGACTGTGATGTATATTTTTTATTTGAGTTATTTTAACCATTGTCGGATTCATGGTTGTTTGGTTGGATTATTACCCTCTGTAATTAGCCTTCCTTAGATCCTTGGCAAGGGTCTCTGTATACAAATCCGAAAGCAGATGCAGCAATGGGCACCTCAGTTACATATCTCCATGAACTGCAAAATAGGGGAATAGTTTAGCTACTGCCTTGACCTGTGCCTGGGGTCCAGTATTTTATTTTGCAATAAAGAGAAAAACTGCTTGGGGATCCAGGATGATGTAGTAGTGCCAATAAAAAAAAATCTTATGAAAACTAAGTAAAATGAACTGACCTCCTAATTTTATGATGTGATCTAAGGCCTTAATTGTCATTATAGTACTGTTTAAGGTTCTCCTGTCCTTTACAAAGCTAGTTTGATTCAGGTATATCAGGGACTTGATAATGTTTACTAACAATGATCAGCAGTGAAATCAACAGTTCATAGTTATGGGTAAGGATAGAGATGGGATGAGGTAAATAGCATACTTTTACTGCTTTACTCTCGCTGTAATTATTGCATTCTTCCAAGAGGACAGAAAACTCCTGTCTTCAAAATCTCATTGAAGAGGTTTATGAGAATTGGTGCTTGTGCTACAAGCTCCTTGGATCTCTAGTACTTCTGAACAAGGATCCCATATATTTTCTAAATCATCCACAGTAAACTTCCTAAGCAATAACACTGTCATCGCATCATCTGTTTTAGGCAAATGCAGGTGCTGCAGATAGGCAGCTGTTGCTCACAGTTGCCGCTGCTCCCCTATCCTCCGTATACAGGTCTATGTAGTATTCTGGGGAAAAATTAATCTCTGCAGGGTCAAATAAATACTATCCTTTGGATTCCTCACCTTTCACCTTTCTGTCTGGAGTGCCCTAAGTCTTATGGCCAAGTATTTCTGGTTTGAGGATTGTCAGTTGAAAGAGGAAAGCCTTAAGGCACATTTAGCAAATTGATGATCTGAAATACACGTCGGTCATTAACGTGATATTAAACTTTCTAGATTATAAGTTTGATGGACAGGTTTTTTTGTAGTTATGTGACTCAAAGAAGGACTGTTTTCCATGAAATAGTTACATTTTTGTGGACAATAGAATAGATTACACAAAAAAGTATCTGTGCAGTTTAAAACCGATAAAATTGAAGTTAATGATTTTAAAAGTTTTTATTTTTTTTGAAAATGTGTCTTTCTGGGTTGAATGCCAATAAAGCATGATGAAATAGGGGACTGGAATGGAAGATGGGAATTGGAAATTTTTCTGAAAGTTGAAAGTTATATTGTGAAACATGTGCCTAGTGTAATATATGTTTTAGGTATTAGATGTACAGTAAGGTGTACATGATAACCTAAGGCATGTTATTTTTGTTGAGAATTTTCACACTTGATTAGTGAGTGTAAAAAAGATAAGATGTAATCAGTGTGGAGAAAAGGGGTATATGATAAGCAGATGTAAAAATTAGTGTAGATTATGTAAAGAAGGTGGGTCTTTTTTGGTTTGATTGTGAAAGTGTAAGGATGGAAAATATTTATAAGGATGGAGAGGAAAATAATGCAGTAGAACTAGGTAACAGGAAGGGAATAAGCAAGGTGGGTGGGAGAACTAAAGGTAAAGAACATAGTACTGGAAAAGAAGAAAAAGTGAATTGGGTGTGTTAGATAATGAAGAAAGAGTGACAAATGAAAATGATGAGTTTGTTGTAGATGAATCTGAAAGTGATAAATCCAAATTTTTTTTTTTTTGCATTCACTAGTAGATATGTTTATAAATATTTTTAAACGCCTTTATTAAATTATTACTTGACATAGGCAAACATACAGTAATGGAAAAGAAAACACAATTATAACACTTTTCCATTTAAATACATTATATTTCACATATATTTTCTTTGCTATTATCTTCAGTCCAACGTTACAAAAAATTGCTGAGTTTTCCGTATTCTCTTAAACTTTACTTCTCCTGAAGATTGCTATGTGTCAAATAAATTGTTAAAATCAGACTGTAAAAATCATTAGATTTTTCAAAATGACAGTCAATAACACAGGAAGCTCAGATTCAAAACGTTTTACTAGTGTACACCAGGAGGCAAAAGACTATACAATGCAAGTATAGAATTTTGACTAATTACATTCAGCAGGTAATCAACTTTTATAATATTTACAATCAGCTTTGCCCACCTTACTGACGTGGTCAGTCACAGTGCACTTACATCACCATAGTCTACAATATTCTATTCATAAGAAAGTGCTGAGGTTATACTTTTTAAAAACTTTCCCATGAGAATAATACAGCCTTGCAAGGCACCTGGTCAGTTATAATGTCTTTCTGTAAATGTTGCTCTTTCAAGGTTCCAGTCCTGCTCGAATACAATAGTCAGTTTGGTTCTTAATACGTTCCTTTGTTCCTTCTGGCAACATTAACTAATAGCAGCTGTGCTGATAATATTCACAAGGCCAACTATCTCAGAGGAAGGAAGATACATGCTTTTTCCTGACCCAGCAGATAATCATTAGTGAAAAACATAAGCTTGCTGAGCTGGCTACTGCCAGGGTCAGAGTTTAATCACACTGCAGCTCCAAAGCTTCAAGCAATTACATGTAAGATCATTCTTACTGCCATATTGTAAAATAGAATAAAATGCATTACATACTATTTGCTTTTAAACTAGCACTTCATGTATGTTTAAGTACATATATTTCTAACATTCTCCCTCCTTTTAATTCTTTTTATTCTATTCAGAAACATAAACAACATCATTTTGTTCCCTAGCCTTTTCCTCTTAAAGATTTTTAACTAGGCAAGTCATTTAATCTATACTTCAGAAAAAGCATCATCTGAAATCAATCTTTCAATTTCAATATCTTGGTAAAAAGTTTCAGTAACAGATATATCAACAAAATCTTTGATTAATCTTTTCATGCAGGGAATTCCACAGTAAACACATGCTCCTATTAGGAGTATACCCACACAAATAGCAATTAAAATGTTCAATAGGATGGAACCCCACCCCCCAAACAGATTCTGGAAAAAGTCCGTCAGTGGGTTTGGGCCTGGTTTAGTCATTGCTGATACTTGCTGAATTACCTCTAGGTGTTTATTTGTCTCGTGACGATTCTCAGGGATAAAAGCACAGCATTGTTTTTCGTGTACCACCTCTTGCCGCTAGGGTGAAGTAAAGAGCCATTCGATTTTGTAGCACAACAGTTCTTATTGCATTCAGTTCATCAGTCACCAATTCTAGGGCGGAAAAAGTTGCATTACTCATTACTTCGAGAAATCTTGACAGCTTTCTCAGTTCCCAGATCGATTTGACTGCTCCATAGGCTGGTAGTATTCCTGCCCAGGATATAACACTGTTACCCAAGTCCATATGAGTCAATTCACTTTTGTCTTTTACTGAATTATGGTCTTTTCAACCAGCTTCAATCTTCCCAACTGGATTCACAGGTTTCTTAACTGGACCTTCAGATTTTCGAGCTGTTTCCCTTACATTTCGTATCTTACCCAAAGGTAATTCTGCAGTATGTCTTATTGCTGGAACCAGATAACCCAAAAAACAACTGCCGGACCAATTCTCAGGTAACCATTCATATGCCTTTTTCCCACAAATAAAATCATTACTTTGGTACTAATACATGTTATCCCTGCATGAAACATTTTCCTATCTTTAATAGACAATTGTTTAGTTAAGACTGGATTGTCACGTACTGTATTTAATGTAGTTTTCATTGAACTCAGATATGAATCATAGTTAGTATTACAAACGGTACCCCCACTTTTGACTTTAATGTAACATTTATAAGACATTGTTATATTACAATTACTCCAGCCCACCTGGAGGGTATCATTTTTGTAGAAACATACAACTCCTTTTTGTGTGACAGGTAAAAATAAAGCTATTTTGTCCTGTGATCTTACAGTTCCTGTATCAAAAGCAAATTTTCCCAAGTCTCATTTATCCCCAGAGGGACAGCGGACATTAACAGTCTTTCATATGCTGTTGGTATAGCTGTACAAACCCAGCGATTTGAAATGTTCATAGTCTCTGCATGCACACGTTTCATGGCCAGGTATGTGTTAAAATTTGGATGCCAGTCTATAAACAGTTCATCACGTCTTCTCACTTTCACTCGTGTGGTTGAGTGCAGGAAAAAAACACAATAAGAGAAAAAGTGTCACACTTATAGTCAACAAATGCACAGCTAACAAAATAATTATGCAATAGTTCTGGGGTTGCTCTGCTTTTCTATTTGCTTTACTCTTGGCCATTTTGCCCTTGTGTATCAGTCACAAAGTTCTTATCAAGTTGAAAGTTCTTTACCGGTTTGGTCTGTCTTTTATCTGAAAAAGAGTTAAACTGCAAAACAGATTTATTATTTAACAGTTTCTTTATATAATTAGCTAATGAACTGTCAGCCTCCTGCTCTGCAGGCATGAGAGCTTTCCACTGAGGCACATAATATGCTCTCCCAAAAAACATTTTAGATGGAGTTAAACCCTTTATATTTATTTAATTCTAAGAAATCCATACAAATAGTGTGGAATGGGTATGGTGGTATAGGAAAACTTCCTTGCTTGTTTTTAAATGCTCCTTGTGCATGGTGCTTGTTACAAGTATGACAAGCTGCACAAAATTTTGTTGTATAATTTATGTATCCATATGTTTGGAATATTCTATTTACTAACTGTACCATCCCCCCTGTTGAGACATGGCTCTGCCCATGGCTCAACAAAGCTGCATATTTAAATAAATTAGACGGCAATATTGTTTTTTTTCCTTTGGAAATGTACAGTCCATTCTCAAAAATTGCACCTCGTTTTACCCATTTTTGTTTTTCTGCTTTTGTAGTAAGCATTTGCATTGTTTTTAACATGTCTAAATCTAAAATCTCAGAGGGTTGTAATTTCTCATTCAAAAATAAAGTTTCTGAGGCTGCTTGCTTTGCAGCTGCATCAGCTCGTGCATTACCTTTTGAAATCTTATCCTGTTGTTTTGTATGAGCTACACATTTACAAATAGCTACTTTGGTAGGTAACTGAATAGGTTCTAATAGCTCTAAAATAAATTGCGCATGATTAATAGGTTTTCCACTGGATGTAATCATTTCTCTATTTTTTTCATTGTTGTGCAAATACATGTACTGTAGAAAAAGCATACTGACTATCAGTATATATGTTCACTTTTTTGCCTTTTGCTAAAGTACATGCTCTTGTCAAAGCTACCAGATGTTCTTCATCCCACATTGCTGCAGTCCTAACACTTGGGGTAGTCCGCTGTCCCAGTCGGCCCGAATACCAAAGTATAAGGCTGACGTCGGTCACGGCGCATTAATCTGACGTCAGGACGTCAGGGTACAAATGCGCATGACCGACGTCATATCCCCAGTCTTTTTTGCCGCATGGTCCGATGCAGAAGCAGTATTGCGAGTGCAGGTTGGCGTTCTGAAATTTTCTGAAGTCGGAGTTTCAGACCGAATCAAAGTTGGCTAAGTACCCCGTTGGGAATATTTTGGTTTTTCTTGCCTCAGTATTTAACCGGATGTCAGAAAAAGTGAATAACTGTATTTCTTGTGGGAAACAGATACCTCATAGGGATTACCATACCTTGTGTATACCTTGCTTAGGGCCTGAGCACGACGTTGTTGGATGTCGCTCTTGTGCTAGATTTAACAAACGCACTATAAAGAGAAGATTAGACTGTGCCAGGTTAGTTTTTGGGAAGCGTTGTAATTATAAAATGCTGTCGGATGCTCCGACGCCCGCTTCGTCTAAAAAGCGCAAGGACAAAGCAGCAAAGCCTAGGTTGGAAGAACCGTCTGTCCCGGACGTTGGTTCTTTAGAGGGCTCGGTGGAGCCGGGGGTTCTGCCAGAAGTTTCTTTGGAGTCTCAGGGAGAGAGTTTACTGTTACAAGATGTGTCCTCTCAGGAGGTAGGCCAGGCTGAGGGGGCTTCTCAGGTAGCTGTTCTCCCCTCCCTTCCTAAGGTGGTTAGGCCCTCCCCTTCTGTTTCCAAGGCTTCTTCGAGATGCAGGCCAGGATTAATTTCAGTGGGTGTTTCTCCTAGTTCTTCAGGGTCTCTGCCTAAGAAACATATGCTTAAAATGGCAGAAGATTTGATTACTATGATTAGAGGTTCTATGCCCCCTCCTGATAAAAGGCCTAGGGTGGAACCTGAGCTTGAGAGTTTTGAGCAGTGTTCGGAGGCTTCTGAGTCTTCGGCTGAAGACTTACAGGAGTATCCTCCTTATTCTGATTCTGATGTAGATGATTCTACTCCTTCGGCTTCTCCTCCTGAAGATTTTTCTTTTTCAGAGACTCTTCATTCCATGAGGGAGCATTTTAAATGGGAAGGTCAAGATTTCTCTGATTCCAGGAAAAGGCTTAGGGAATTTTTGTTTTTACCCCAGCATAGGCCTTTGGCTATACCTCCTGTTCTGGATGTGGTGGAAGATGTTTTTACAGAGGCTTCCCTGAACCCTGATTCTTTGCCTTCTGCCCCAGTTAAACCAGATAGGTATTATAGGGTGCCTGAAGCTCATAAGTATCTTTTTAAGAGTCCTAGGGCAGACCCAGAAACTGTTTCTCAGGGGCCTAAAGGTGTTAAGGCTTCTGTTGTTAAAAATCCTGTTCCTCCTGATAAAGAGGCAAGGGCTTTGGATAGATGGGGAAAGAAGGTGTATACTTCTTCCACTTTAGCCATGAGGGCTTTGAATTGCCAGTTCCACATGTTAAAATACCAAAATTATCTCCTATCACAATTGAAGTCTAAGGTGGATGCTCTGGCGGAAGGTATTGAGTGTAAAGAGTTGCAGGATTTAGTTCATGTTTCTGAACAGGTGGGTAAGCATTCTTTGCAATGTGGTTTTGATGCTGTACAGGCCTCTTCGAGGGTGGCTGCCACTGGTTCTGTTCTTCGCAGGCACACCTGGCTGAGGGATCAGAATTTGGCTGAGCATGTTAAGACAAGGATTTTAGATGCTCCGTTACAATCTGATGTGTTGTTTGGTTCGCCTGTGGAAGCAGTTTTGAAGAAAATGGAGGACAAGGCTAAGTCTATGCAGACTGTTAAAGATTTTTTGCAGGTTCAGCCTCCGAAGTTTAGTAGAAATTGGCCTACTAAGGGGTGGACATATCCTTCTTATGATTCCCAGTCTAGGGGTAGGTCTAGACGTGGTAGGGGCAGAGCTCAAGGTTCTTTTAGGCCTAGGACAGGGAGTTCACCTGCTCAGTCTTCTGGTGAGGGCAGGGGTCAGTCCTTTCGTAAGCAGACCCAATGACCTGCCTTTTCAGCTGCCAGAGCCTTCTCGTCTGGCAGCACCTTTGGGAGGAAGGCTGGCACTTTTCAAAGAAAATTGGAGCTTAATTACCCAAGACAGATGGGTATTAGATATCATTCACCACGGTTACAGGTTTTATTTCCATACCTTGCCTCCTTTCAAAGGCATGCCAGACATTCCTCCTCTACAAAGAAAAGAGGCTCACAAGCAAATTTCTCTGTTACTCCACATAGGGGCCATTCAGCCGGTTCTTGTGCCAGAAAGGGGCCTAGGATTTTATTCTCGCCTGTTCCTAGTACCAAAAAAGGGGAACACGTGGAGACCAATTTTGGATTTATCTATCCTCAACACTTATCTGGACATTCCCAAGTTCAAAATGTTGACGTTACAACAGCTTTTACCTCTGCTGGGAAAAGATCACTGGATGGTAACTTTAGATCTCAAGGAGGCTTACCTTCATGTGCCTATCAGACTAAGTTGCAGGAAGTATCTGCGTTTTCGAGCTGGGAATTCTCATTATCAGTTCTCTGCATTGCCCTTTGGCTTATCTACTGCCCAGAGTATTCACAAAGTTCTGGCTCCAGTGATAGCTTACTTCAGGCTAAAAGGAATACAAATCTATCCTTACTTGGACGACTGCCTGATTCTGACTCAAGAAAAGGAAGACCTTTTTCAACATTTGGAATATGTGATAGCAGTGCTAAGATGCCTGGGGTATTCTGTGAACGAAATAAAGTCCAGTCTAGTACCCTCTCAAGACATGTGCTTTCTGGGTGTGAGACTGAATACAGCAACCCAGATGGCCTTTTTAACCCCGGACAAACAAAAGAATCTTTCCCTTTACTTCCATCAACTATCTCTTCAGTCCGGGCTGACTGCAAGGACAGTCCTTCAAGCCTTAGGGTTCATGGCATCTTGTATTCTGGTGCTTCCCAATGCCAAACTGCATATGAGGAAGCTGCAATGGTATCTCAAAAATGTATGGACACAGCACTGCCAGGATTTGGACACTGTCATTCAAATAATACCTTGCATTCAAAAGGAATTTTTGTGGTGGGCTCAGGAATGTCACCTAAACAAGGGACTCTCTGTGACCCGGCCAGAGGCAAGTCAAATTCTAACGACAGATGCCTCAGACATAGCTTGGGGAGCTCATCTGAATGGAAAGTGGATACAAGACAAGTGGCCTGCCAGACTACAGCATCTACATATCAACATGAAGGAGATGTTAGCAGTCCAGTTTGCATTACTGACTTTCAAGGACTTACGTCTTCCAGGGCAGGTGTTGATTCTAACAGACAACACAACTGTCATGTGGTACATCAACAAACAAGGGGGAACACATTCTTATCCTCTATGCAGGCAAGCAATGATTTTGTGGGAGACTGCGCTCAGCTTGCAACTAATTCTTCAGGCAAGGTTTCTGCCGGGAGCACAGAACTCCTTAGCAGATGGGTTAAGCAGGCAAATCATGGATCCCCACGAGTGGAAACTGGATCTTCATGTATTTCAGAAATTGACAGTGTCATGGGGAACTCCAGACATAGATCTGTTCGCTTCTCCACTAAACCACCAGCTGCCAAAGTTTTGCACGAAAAGGTTTCATCACACAGCTTGGAAAGTGGATGCTCTTTCTTTCAGTTGGAAAAATCTTCATGTGTATGCCTTTCCACCTCTGCCTCTCCTCCCAAAGGTACTCCTAAAGGTCAGACAAGACAAGCCAAGGATGATTTTAATAGCTCCAGATTGGCCTCGGCAACACTGGTACCCATTACTGAGGAGTCTGTTAAGGAAGCCTCCATGGCCTTTACCTTTGATTCCACACCTATTGTCTCAGAGGGACGGTCATCTACTCAATGTCAAGCTCCACTCTCTTCATCTGACAGCCTGGCATATTCTGTTTTGAAACACAGCAGGTCTCAACTTCCTCAACAAGTTTTGAATGTGATTATGGAAGCCAGAAGACCTAGTACAAGGAAAGTGTAATGAGAAAAATGGAAGAGATTTTTATTTTGGAGTGCAGCAAAGGATTTGGAGGTTTCTGAGCCTAATTTGAGTGTGGCTCTTCAATATCTTACTGAGTTATTGGACAAAGGTTTGTCTTTCTCTTCCATTAAGATTCATGCTGCAGCAATTTCAGCTCACTATGATTGTGACCCACCATTGTTTTCTCATCCTTTGTTCAAGCAATTTCTTAGAGGGGCAAAGAATATAAGACCCCCACGTGAGCTCCTACTCCTGCTTGGGACCTCAATTTTGTGTTGGAGAAACTTACTCTACAACCTTTTGAGCCTCGGCTACTGCTGAATTGAAATACTTGTCATGGAAGACTGCTTTTTTGTTGGCCATTACTTCTGCAAGAAGGGTTTCTGAATTGCAGGCCCTTATGGCGGTTG